>NC_056743.1:1018471176-1018709259 GCF_019279795.1 Protopterus annectens
GGATCTTGTTCACTTTCTACAGTTAGCCCAGATCAGTTGAATAGCTCTAGCATTCATTTGAATTCGACCGTATTACCCTTTGAATACAGTTTGACACTTACATACTGTTCCGATTTTTCATTATTGAAAAACATTTTTTATAAAAATTGGAACATTTTGAAGGAAAATAAGGAATTAATATTAAAATAAGGTGATAGACCCAAAATTACAATAAGGCATGATAAAAACTTTAAACAAATATTGGTTACTATTAATAACAATACCAACATAACTTAAAGTTTTAAAAACATGTCGATATGTGGTAATTGTCCATATTGTAAATATATTCATGTAGGACATACTGTTAAAATAAACGGGTCCACCTTAAGAAGTAAATTTAAAAATAACTGTAACTCAAAGATGGTTATATACGTGGCAATATGCCAGCTATGCCACTGTTTCTATGTGGACAAAACTATTAGAAGACTTCGAGATAGAATATATGAGCATGTGTATAACATTAAAAAATGTAATGGTGAGAATGCTCTTGCAAGGCATATTAGTGAATTCCCAGATCATAATTTTAAATTTTGGATATTGGATCAACTCACACCAAATATTAGAGGGGGACCTATTGAATTACAATTGGAACGTTTGGAACTTATTTGGCAAATTAGGTTATTTTCATATTGCCTACCTGGATTAAATGATATTTGTTCCATTATGCCTATTTTAAAACTTCGTAGCCTAACAAGGTAATTGTCCCTTTCCTTCCCTCCCCTTACCCCTTTCCCCTTTCCTACCCCTTACCCCTTTCCAACCCCTACCCACCCCCACCCCACAACCCCCCCCCTTCCCCTCTCTCCTTCTAACCCTTTGGGTTAATGTGCTTTTGATATACTAATTGCTATTAACATTTGATTTATAAATGTACAATATATTTTTTATATATATTTTTTAATATAAAAATATATATATATACTTGTGGTATACTTTGTTCAAGTTTGGTAGTTATAAATTGTATATATTTCGTTTGTTATAACAATATAATAATTCAATCTCAAATAATTATTCTGTTTGTATAAGTAGTTGATATATTAGTTTCCACATATTATAAATATGGTTTTAGTTATTAGATATGTACTTTTATTCTATAGGAACATAAATTATAATAGAAATGAAGTAGAACCTATTGACATATTATTACCAGGTTAATGTTTTGCCAAAAGCCATCTTTTAAAGCTGATTTCATATAATTCATTATTTGAAAGTTATTACTTGATGCTTGCTCTAAAAAGAATTTAAATAGTTATTAATTGATGCTGGTTTTTAAATTGTTTTAAATTGTTTAAATTACTTGATCTTTATTATTTTATTTTAAAAGTGTTTAAAATTTTAACATAAGTAGTAACGGAATATCAGCTGATCAGCAGGAAGTTACTTAAAGGATGTGGCTAATTAATTAATTTACCCTCTGATGAAGTTCGTACACTGTGCGTACGAAAAGCTAACCGAGTGCTTAAGGAATAAAGAGAGTTTTTTTACAGACTGCAGTTGCCTTTTGTGTTTCAGTAACAGCTTTTTTGTTTTAAACGTTTATACATCAACAAGCAGGGCGGAACCAGGTCCTATCCCTTATGTCGAGAAGCACTCAGACTCTGGCAATGGGCGATCTCCTCTCAACGGTTTCTGATAGCAACGCACATCCATGGGAAGTCCAACGTCATAGCGGACAGGCTAAGCAGAGCTATTCTCATGCCTCAGGAGTGGTCTCTCAGTCAGTAGCGGACAAAATTTTCCGCACATGGGGTCAGCCTTGCTGCGACCTTTTTGCAACCCCTCTCAACAGCAAGTGCGACGACTACTTCACTCTCTTCCCCCTCCCCGGCCACTCCTCCAGAGACGCTCTAGTTCATGACTGGCCCCAGGGTCTTCTGTATGCATTCCCACCTTTTCCCTTAATTCCGAAACGAATTCAGAAAGCGACCGCATTGAGATCCAGGATGATCCTCATTGCCCCTTACTGGCCTTGACAAATTTGGTTCCCATTCCTGCATAGTCACCTACTGGAGCAGCCTTGGAATCTGGACCCAGTGCCAGACCTCTTGGTCCATCAGTCTGGCGGGCTGCACCAATCCCTTCAGTCTCTCAACCTCACAGCTTGGTTGCTCCACTTCCAGCCTTAGCCAGGCTTCCACAGATTTCTCAGCCAGTGGGTGAAATCATCCTTTCTACGCATAAATAAACTACCAGAAAGACTTATGCTAGTAAGTGGAAAAGTTTCTCTTTCTGGGCAGAAGCTAGAAATATAGACCCCTTTACAGCCCCTGTCCATAACATTCTAGATTTTTTGGCAGAGCTTTTTCGAGCAGGTTCCTCATCTGCCACCATTCGAGTTCAGTTGGCTGCTATCGCTAATTTCCACGCTGGCCTGTCAGAGACCAGCATCATGTCCCACAAACTTTGTAAAGCCTTTCTTAAAGGGACTATTTTACTTAGGACCCCGGTTAAAGATCTCCCGCCTCTGTGGGATTTGAACCTGATATTAACTTCATTGATTCTCCCTCCTTTGAACCTGTGGCCTCCTGCTCCTTAAAATTTCTCTCCTGGAAGAGACTCTTCTTAGTAGCAATCACCTCAGCTAGAAGAGTGTCGGAACTTCAAGCCCTCTGTATTCGTCCTCCTTATCTTGTCTTTCACAAAGATAGAGTTTCACTCAGGACTAATCCTTCCTTTTTACCCAAAATACCTTCCGAGGCAAATCTGAATCAGACTATTGATCTTCCTGTCTGTTTTCCTGACTATTCGAACAGAGCTAAACAAAAGTTGCACTATTTGGACGTTCACAGGCAATTACGTTTTTATTTGGATAGGACTAAGCAAACAAGAAAATCGGACCAACTCTTCCTGTCCTATGCTGAGGGCAAGCAGGGCCTGCCAGTTTCTAAAGTAACCTTATCCAGGTGGTTGGCCTCTATTATTACTTTGATTTACCAACTGAGACATAAAGAACTCCCTACAAAACCAAAAGCTCATTCCACCAGAGCATTAGCTACGTCTGTAGCTTTACAGGCAAGACTTCCAATGGAATCTATTTGTGCTGCAGCCACATGGGCCACTCCTCATACTTTCATTTCACATTACAAGTTGGATATGGCCTCCAGGAGTCGAGCTGACTTTGGTTCCGCTGTGCTCAAGAGTCTGTTCCGATGTGCCACCCAGGGCTAAGGTGCTAGGGACGCTGTCCCATCCAGCAAGAATGAAGGCGAGATGGACAACTTAACATTAAGAAGTTATGTACCTACCATAATGTTCCATGTTAGTTGTCTTCTTCTCGCCTTCTTTCTTGCGTCCCACCCTCCATCCCCTAGCCTGGACAGACCGAGAAGAATCCTCTTGGAGGCCTTCTTCCTCTGGTTGACTCTTTTCTAGGGTACGTCCTGCTATGTTTTTAGCACTGTAGGTAAACCTTGTAGTGGGGACAGGTGTCTCCATGGTGTTAGCTCTGCCTAACGAAATCTGGGTATCTGTCGCCTAGCATTGTGGGATATGGGGAAGCCTCGAGCCGGTAAATAGCTCTTGAGATTTGGTAGAAGGCCATCCAGCAAGAAAGAAGGCGAGAAGAAGACAACTAACATGGAACGTTATGGTAGGTACATAACTTCCTATTTTTTCACATCCACTGCTAAGGCAGTACCTCAGAGGGGCAAGAAACATAAGACCCCCAAGGAGAGCGCCAGTACCTACTTGGGACCTCAATTTTGTATTAGAAAAGCTCACACTGCCTCCTTTTGAGCCAGCCAACGCAGCTGATATAAAATTCTTATGGAAAACTGCTCTGCTCCTAGCAATAATTTCAGCAAGAAGAGTCTGAGTTACAGGCATTAATGGCAGTGGAACCTTTTATTATTTTTCATCAGGACAGCGTCTCTCTAAGGACGAACCCAACTTTTATGCCAAAGGTGGTTTCCAGTGTGGCTCTTAACCAAACCATTCATTTGCCAACTTTCTATCCAAATCCCCAGAATAAAGGGGAGAGACGTCTGCACACTTTGG
The DNA here is from genome assembly GCF_019279795.1 of Protopterus annectens. Lineage (NCBI taxonomy): Eukaryota > Metazoa > Chordata > Ceratodontiformes > Protopteridae > Protopterus > Protopterus annectens. The sequence continues at coordinate 1,018,475,212 of NC_056743.1, forward strand.
ATATACACAGACAGCTACGATTCTACTTGGATAAAACAAAAGCTTTCAGAAAAACTGAGCAACTGTTTTTAGCTTATGCTGCAGGATCACAAGGAAAGCCCATCTCAAAGCAGACAATTTCAAAATGGATAGGACACTGCATTCACTTCTGCTATGCACAACATGGCAAATCAGTGCCTAAGGGCATAAGGCCACATTCTACCAGAGCAGCAGCCACTTCAGCAGCCTTTCTCAGAGGAGTACCAACCAAAGACATTTTAGAAGCTGCAACCTGGAGTTCATTGCACACTTTCACTAAGCACTACCACTTCCCTCTCTACTCTAAAACCAGAGCAGGTTTTGCCACTGCAGTTCTGCAGGGCCTGGTAGCCTCTCCTAATCCCATTTAGACCCATCCACCCAACCTCAGCTTTGGGATTCAACCCAAGTGTAATGACTGCAACAGTGAAATACGATGACCATAGTACAGTTGTGTACCTACCATAAATGTAGATGTTCGAGTGTATTCATTATTGCAGTCCAGGTCACCCACCCACCATCCCCCTTTCTCTTTGCTGGGTCCTTTTTGTACTTCTCAACTCTCTACAACCTATGTGATGTATTTGCTTGTAGATGAAGGAAATTTTATTTTGGTACATGCATGTTTTTTTTTACATAATTTTTTCCAGCCTTTCCTTTTTGATGGGACCTGACATCTGGGGCAAGAAAAGCTGAAGAAAATGGCGTCTGTTGCATCTTTTGTACCCCGGCACACTGACGTCAGGGAGGAGGAGACCGCAACCGACGCCGGACCAAGACTTTGGAACTCGGGCCGACTGAGGGTCACCTGCCAGCAGGATAACCCAAGTGTAATGACTGTAACAGTGAATACACTAGAGCATCTACATTTATGGTAGGTACACAACTGTACTTTTATTGTACATAAACACATCAGGAGCTGTAACTGGAACATATACTTCGAACTTCATAGGTAAACTGACTGACTTGTCACTTCAGACACACTCACATGTACATCTCCATTCTTGCCTGCATTCCCTCTGACTATACAAAATGTCACTGATCTTGCATGTGCTCAGTAACTTACACGCACATGCTGTCTAGCTACAGTAGCTGACTAGGTACAGTACACACAATGATCTACACAAGGTACCAAAGAATCTGTCCCACCACTCCATCTAGGAAAAGGCATCTATTCCAGGCTTTTCCTGGTATCCGAAAAGGAAACTGGAGACCCTTCCTGGACTTCTCTCACCTCAACAACTTTCTGAATGTACTTTGTTTCAAATTGTTTTCCCTTCAAACCCTTTATTTTACCAGGATGCCTGCCTTCACGTTCCCATTCACCTTTTTTTCAGAAAATTCCCCAAGTTTTCAGCTTGTTCATCACACTTTCAGTTCTCTGCTTTACCCTTTGGGTGTCCATAGCCTCCAGGGTTTTCACAAAAGTGCCTAGCTCCAGCTATTACCTTTTGTAAGACTATGGGAATCCAAATATTCCCATTCCTTGATCATCAGATATAGGCAACATCTTTGGAGGACTTGCTAAAGCATCTCAACTTGACTATCTCCCTACTGCAGAGTATGGGCTTCACAATAAATCTAAAAAAAAAAAAAAATGTGCCTTGACCCGTATGCAAGATCTAGTTTTACCCGAGTTACAGACTAGACACAAGGATCATGCCAGCCTTTCTCCCACAAGAGAAAGTGCAGACTCTCCATGTACTTTCTTTCCCTTCAATCTTGCTCTGCAAGGGAAATTTGTAGGACTCCTGGGGTTCATGGCAGCTTCCATACCCATGATTCCTTATTGCAGACTCCACATAAGAGTGACCCAGTGGTACCTAAAGTCTCTTTGGTCTCCGCATCGCCATCCATTGGACACTGAGATTCCACTTCTGCCTTTTCTGAAAAGAGAGTTGAATTGGTTGATCTCTTGGGTAAAGTGGAATCCAGGACTACTCCCAAACCTTCCATTAGAAAATTTTGTATATCCACATCAAAAATATTTTTGATCTGATGTCACCAAAAGAGAAGTCCACTCAAACTTGGCTTTTCTGTATACTTTCTTACATGTGCAAGCTCATAAGAGCTTGTCCAATGTATTCTTCTATCAAGGCACACTCATCTATATCTGCATGTATGCCCTTTGATTCCCCCAGCCCTCTGCAATTGAGATGAAACAGTTTCCTAGAGGCATCTTTCATTTGAACCCAGCTAGGAGGGCTACTTCCCCCCGCATACATTTTCGGACCTAAACTTTGTCCTGGAAAAGCTTACCCAGCAGCCACATTTTAAACCAGTGGCTTCAGCATCTTTAAAATGTCATACCTGGAAAATCAGTTATGCTGTAAGTATTTCAGAGCTCCAAGCCCTAATGATCTTGTCCATTCCTTTATTTTTTATAAAAATAGGGTGTCTCTTAGGTTCAATCCTTTCTTTTTGCCTAAAGATGTCAATGAATTGTCTGTCAGCCGTACTCTTAATCTGCCTGCCTTCTTTCCTAACCCTCAAAGCAAGAGTGAAATGGTTCTACACTCCCTGGATGTGCAAATGCAGCTCAGATTTGATTTGGACAAGACAAAGTACATTAGGAATATAGACCAGCTCTCTCTCTTCCCAGGAAACCAAGTTAAATATTCCTGTATCCAAGTAAACTGTTGCTGGCTGGATTTCAAACTCCATCAAATTCAGGCCTTCTCTGAAAACTGTCTCAACCTATTATATCAAATCTATGCTCACCAAACTAAAACCCTGCTTTCCCTCTGTGGGCACCCTACCACCTGTCTTCCTGAGAATGGCATCTAACTCAGTTGCCTTTCCTATCTCCATTCACATTTAACTGCTCCATTGCTGAATCCAAAGTCCCCTCAATCTGGAAAAAAATCTACACTATTCTCATTCACAAGGGTGGAAACTCCTCAGAACTCACCAATTTCAGGTTTATAGCTATTTTATCTCCTCTTTCCAAAATCGTATAGAAGTATGTCCACAAATAAATCCTCCACTACCTCTTAAAGAGAACTTGCTCACCCCCACACAACATGGCTTTTGCCCCAAACATAGCACCTCCACTGCCCTTATACCCATCCTGAACACTATATCTCAAGCCAGAGATAATCATAAACTTGTCTCATCCCTGTTTCCTTGACCTTTCAAAAGCATTCAACACTGTGTCCCACTATCTTCTGTTTCATAAACTGTCTGAACTTAATCTCTCCACATTTACCATTTCCTGGTTCTCTAGCTATCTCTCAGACCAACTTCAGTCAGTTAAATGGCGCTCTGCAATATTTCTTGCCCTCCCTATTAAAATGGACATACCTCAGGAATCCATTCTGGGCCCTCTACTGTTTTAACATATTCATCAACCAACTACACACATCCTGCCTTTAATCTTCCCTGGTGCAATACACAGATGACTCCACAGTCATCACCATTGCAGACTCCCTGTCTGACCTCAACACCCTCACTCAGAAATCCTCATCAATTGAAAACTTTCTCTCCAATGATCCATTGATTCTAAATCCAAAGAAAACTAAGCTCCTGCTTTCACTCTAAAAACCATGAATCTTCTCAAATCCTCCTTCTCACTCAATTCCCACAACAATACACTTATTTCTGTTGCATCTCACACCAAGCTTCTGGGGGTCATCATTGGCGACCAACTCAAATTTGACTTGCATGTCTCCAATAACATTAAGAAAATCCACCAAAAACTCAAGACTATCATGTCTGAGGAAGCAGAGAGGAATCTGTGAAAGTGCTCGCATTTTATATATTTTTACTATTTTTTAGTAAAGTGTTGTTTTGCCATGTGTATTCCAACGAGTTGGTTGCTTTTTAAAAAACTCAAGACCCCTATATTGTAACAAAAAATTTCTCACCTCTAAATCCAAAATTTCGCTTTCCCATGCCGCCTACTCCTTAACCTTCTCTACAGCTCCCAAATCCTCACCGACCTGCAGACCTCCCGCTTAACAAAACTCAAATCTACTTATAATAAAATAGCTAAATTTGCCTCAGGTCATTCCTACCGCTTTTACCATTGTCTTGCCCTTCAAAACTTAAAGTGGTTAGGACTCCCTCATCAATTGCTCTTTTCCCAACTCCAGGTCATACACACCCTACTATACCAACCTTCCTCTTGCCACTGACTTTGCCTGTCTTTTCTCCCTCTATACCCCTCCTAGGTCTCTCTGTAGCTCTGTATAAAACCTCCTCCAAATCTACAAACCCAACAGCAAAATAGGGCAAAAACTCTACAGCTACCTCCCCGCCCTGTCCTGGAACAAACCTCCACTAGAAATAAGGAATATTCGCTACCCACAAAATTTCAAGGTTACTATAAAAACTTTCTAAACAGTTTCTGGATAAGTCACTGCAGTCATCCTCCCCGATAGCCTCTCTAATCTTTCATCCTTCTCTTGCACCCCTCTTAGTAAGCACCCTCTGTGCATGTATCTTACTTCGCAAATTTCTCTCTACCACCCACACTTCCCTTTTCTCTAATTCTGTCTATCACACTCACCCCCTTTCTTCCTCTCTTATACTTCATAACTGACTTGTATCTTCTTCTGTCTTGAACTTTGACAAAAATAACCTGTTTCTCCATTACTGTGTCTTTACTAGTCCCTCACCTAGAGTTAATCAACTTAATAAATATAGGGTCTGCACTGCTAGATTTTTACATAATTCATGACTACTTTTATGTTTAATGTAAATATGACTTTGATTGCTTTTTATGTCTAATGTAAATATGTTGTACATCTCACTTGACTACTTAGTGCTTCTTTGTTTTCCTAAATAAACCTTAGTGTAATTCTTTTACTTTTTGTGAACCATTTTGCATTCATTGTGGAGCTTTTATTCCCAGGTCTCCGCTGAAAAAATGGTTCTACCCAGTTGGACTAACCTAGTCAACAAATGTCAAATAAATAATAATAAATAAATTTCCTTTTGTTGTTCCCATCATGTCATGCACTTATCTTCTGTGGTTAAGGCCCATTCCCCTAGAGCAGTTTCTACCTCTGGAGCTTTTTACAAAGACATTGATTGTAGGACTGTTTTAAAGGCAGCCACCTAGTCATCTAAACACTTTTTCATTAAATACTACAGGGCAGGTCCTTTCTCTAGGTCTGGAGCTTCTTTTGCTAGATCCATGCTATCTGGATTACGTAACAGCTTAACCACTCTTCCTGCTCCGTTCCTAACTGATGAGCTGTGGGAATCACCCAGCAGTATTGGAATACTGCAGAAGTGATTTAAGGAAGGACGTAGTACAATTGTGTAAACACTTACCATAACAGTCAATGTCTTACTGATAACTGTTGCAGTATTTCCTACCAACCTTCCCCCATTCTTAACTTTTATCTTACGAATGCTCGTGGTCTGAGGGAGAACCATTTCCATGCTTCAGTCCTTTTAGCTGACCTTTCTTTTACTAGCTGTTTTCCTCTGGTGTTTTCAGGTTTTCTGGCTTAGAGAGGGTTTGGGGATGTTATGCTTATATTGCCACTTATGTACCCTTGCGCCCATGGACATAGACCATACATGGATTGTATGGAAGGTTTTTGGCTTTAGTACCCTGCCAGGATGTCTGGTTACCTTGGCGAGATAGCTCAGTAGTATTGGAATACTGCAGCAGTGATGGGTGGGACATCTATTGGTATGTTAAGTTCTTGCACAACTGTGCTTACTTCCAGTAAGGGACAGTACAGATGCAAGAGCATGCTTTCATGTTTCCAGCTCAGTAATACAAGTCCAAATCATAACCAGATTTTTCCAGCTTTCACATAGAGCATGTTTTCATCAAATCACATGTAGGATTCTGTAGCTAGAAGTCATCTTCTCTTAGCAGCAAAAAAGATTAAACAGACTAGTTGAATATTCAAGATGCAAATTTTATTTGTTTAAATATCTACGCTATACAAGCATCTTCACAGAGATGCACACAGTCCATAGTCTCATCTCCTGCAGATGTATAGTCATTGCCATAAAAATAGATAGATATGCTGAAAAGCTGTCATCGCTGATGCAATAAAAGTATCTCAGAAAACATGCTGCTGTAAAAGTCCCAAATAAAGAAAGTATCTGCAAGCTTTAATGGTTGTTACTTAACATGTTCATAAATTATTCTGCTAGACAGATTGCTACCTGTAATGCTTGCTGTTGATTCCTTCATGGCCGACTTTGGCACCATGGTGAGTTGGATGTCCTTTTATGCATTTATCAGGTATTTTAGTCTTGATGTTCAGCTCTGAGATGGAACTTTTTTTTCCCCTCAAATGTCATATGGGGAATCATTTTTTGTACTCTTGTACTTGGTCTCATCCTTTGTATGTGTGTGGAGGAGTTAATGTTCTTCTGCCTAAGATTCTTCTCAGATCTACTGCAGAATTCAGTCCTTTAGAGTGCGATGTAGGTGTGCAAATGCCCCATTATCTGCTTTTCAGTAGGGCCATATGCTTTGGGTGTCTTGTCTTTTCTCCCTCCTTGTGCCCCTTTTATTTTGAGTAGAATCTTTTTCAGTATTAGCCATTTGACAGTTCAGCTAAGGTATAGATTTAATGATTTTTATTTAGTGTAATTTTTCCCCTTTCTGGGGGTTGTGGACAGAGTTTGCCTCCACTCACCTGCAGACATGTCAGTATTGCCAAAAAGGTTATGACCTCCTGAAGAATGGACATTGATGAGAAATTTGGAAGATCGTGTCACAAGTGCATGAGGAATTCTTAAACAGAAACCCCCAGAGAGTGCCACTCAGATGTTAAATAATTCAAGTAATTATTTGTGTGTATAATATTTGGGCCTAGTCATGGGACCATTACTTTGGTGATTTTTATTTATTTATTTAAAGTTTGAGAAAAAATACAAAAAACATTAAAATATATAAAATAATTGATCTAATAGAGGCTAAACAAGATTTAAATAATCCTTAGTCTAAATGCCACAAAGTATATTTTACATACTAACAGTATATTCTATAGACCAATGTTGATGCTCTAACCAACCATTTCTGTACTTTAGGTTTGGTAGAGCACCTAAAATGCTTATTTCAGCCTTATGACCTCATCAACACAGGACAGACATAATGTTTGACTAATCATTAGAAACACAGGGCTGTTATACTCAGCTGATGTCCATTATCATTAGGGTCACTGCAAAAATATCCCAGACAACAAACAAACAATGAGCGAGAAGATCATTGAAAATACTATCAGTAAAAACGAAATGAAAACTCCAGCAAAGCTAGTACTTCCACTAAGTGACCTCCCAAACCTCTTGTATCAGAGGCACATGGGATTTATGCAAATGATCTTTATGAACATCAGGTATTTCAGCTAATTGCTGATTCTGAATGCCCATGATGTAGAAGTTCTAGCTTTGCTGGAGTTTATTTTGTTTTTACTGATTGTTTTTTCAGTGACCTTCTCACTCATTGTTATAGTAAAGTATAATGAATAATTTGTGTACTTGGTATTTTGTAACTGTGTACACAATAACTGAAAGTTTATTTCAGCACCTAGCATAAACAATTTTTGTACTGCTTTGTGTTTGTCTTCTAGCTCTACAGATTTCTCAGCTATTTGACTCTCTGACTGTAATGCATTTGTATGTGCTTATTGTTCCTACAGGTGGGTGCGAGAATTTCTTAATGATGAAAACAAAGGATTGGATATCTTGGTGGAGTACCTGTCCTTTGCGCAGTGTGCTGTTATGTAAGTATTGCTTGCACAGCCATGTCTGTAGTGTTTTTGTTGAATCATTTCTGTGAATGCTCAGCTTGCTTCCTTGTACCAGTACCCACAGTTCTATAACTCTCTCTCCAAGATGCATGTTCTTGCATGTTGTCTTTGTCCATGTAATTAGTTGCTGTTGGTTTGTTGTACTAAGAGAGCACTGCTCATCTAGCAGGAGTTGGGCAGGCTTCATATAGTAATTTTGGCCCAAGGGTGCACCATAGAAATATACAGGGATATCCTAGCAGATAATTAATTGGGCACACATGGATCTATAACATTTGATCTCATATGTGGAAGTGGGTAACCACTCAGGAGCAAATGATTAAAACAGTGTGGTTTACAGCTTGTTTAACAGCAGCATCTAACCTGACAAATATGAGGTTCTGGATTAAAGGATAACAGGTGGAATAGTTCCTTGTGAAACCACTAGCAAACATAATAGGACGGTAGTGTGAATGGACATTGGTGAACCTATAAAGTGCAGTAAGCCATTATTTGGATCTGTTACTCTGATAAAATAAAGTAAGGCAATATGGCTCAAGTGAGGTGGCATCAAACTTTAAGGGACAAAATACAGCATTTAGAAAATGAGGACTAAAAGATGCTACAATAACTGCAGTCAAAAAAGTACATTTCCATATTAAGGAAAGGCTTCACCAAGGACAGTGAAACATTTTGTAAGTATGTGAGGGAGAAAATAAAATAAGGATAGTATTATTTAAGAAAAAAGACTGGAGGGTCTATAGGTAATGGGGTGACAACTCGGGCTACTAAATGAATGCTTAACATTTAGAGAGGAGGAGAAAGGAGAAGTTACCATATCCTGTTGGTAGAAATGGCCCTTCCTTTCAGGCAGCAAAGCTTTTGAAAACTAAAGGCTTATGGAGAAGTTTGCCCTGATGTAATTTACCTTAAAATTGTAAGAGAACCAAGAGAACCAAGTCATTTTTATACATTTCAGCAAATCTTAGAAGAGTGAAGTTCCTTAAAACGAAAAGGGAAGATATAATTAATTTTTATGTTAGTTTAAGAAACATAAAGGGTGTCAGTTCAACCATAGTTTTAGGTAAAATATGGAGTCAGTGCAAAAGAAAATTTTAATATATCTAGAAGCCATTAGATTGTAGAAAAAGTGTAGTTTCAAGTTAGACAAATCTGAGGCCTTTGGGTAACAACAGCAGTTGAAATAATAAGAGGCTATTGATGTGCACACTTAGACTTCATTGTGGTATTTTACACTGGATTGCACAAAAAGAGAACAGAGTATGAATTTTTAGCATAGGTCATTATTTGACAGCACAGGGCAACATTGGCTAGAGAAGAGAATGTACTGGGGCAAAGAAAACAGAAGCTGTTTAATTCAAAAGATCAGTGATTCTCCATTGCAGGCTGGTGATTAGACTCAGTTTGGTACCATTTTTCTCTGAAGCTGCTGCTGTCAGAGGTGCATGTCCTGATGTCATTACACAATGTGATATCATGATGCCCTACACCTAAGTATGTCTGTCCAAGACCCTGCTGCTTCCTTTCTGCCACTTGGCTGGTTTGGATTCCTGTCCTGATGTGTTTCAGAAAAGTCATGTAGTCAGTGCCTGCAAGCATGTCTACCAAGTGTCCTCACAGCCATCAAATTACTAGTCAAGACTCGCACAACCGTTGCATTTATTGCCAGAAATGAACACCATATAAAGCACTGTTTTAAGTCTTTTTTCAGTTCAATACCTGCCTCCCATCTACATCAGAGGAAGAAGCTCATAGACTGCCTTGTCAACAGATGAATTGTAGCAGTTGTAAGTCCTTTGTACAACTGTGCGTCTTGGGTGGAGCAGTGTCACAAAAAACTGCAGCTTAGAGGGTGTGCCACAGCCTATGCCTCCTTGGTTTAAAGTCCATTGTTAAACCCGTAGCCTTCATGCCATATAGGTGTTAAGCTTTTCTTTGACTTGCTGAGAGCTTGATCTTGTACCTGTTTTCTACTTGGCAGATAGAGACAGGACATGGATGACAAAAGCCCCCAGTAGTCACCTTAGGGGGCGGGTTCTTTTATGGTGTAGGTACCAGTCATCCCATGGTTATTTAGAGCTCAAGGAAGACTGATCTGATCCTGAGAGTGGTCTATAAAGCCACCTGCCTTAGGTCATTAGGTCACTGGGGCCAAGGATTAATTTTCCAGCATTTACAACTAGGGCGCAGCTGGATCTGTTGGCATAGTCCTGGTCATCATTTCCCAGGGCTTACAATTTAAGGCCTGGACATCAAACAGATATTTTTCTGTTTAGCATTTGCGATAGAGGTATTGGATGGACAATGTTGGTATATATACCCTGGAGCCAGTACTAGGCCTGGCAAAGGCCCCTCTAACCTGCTTACCACTCTGTGCAGGCACACTTTTCGGTGCTTGGACCACACTTGATCATCTATACTCTTAGAGCTTAATGGCTAGAGGGTTCTTGAGGGAATCCCTCCCATTCATGCTGCAAGAGTCTGAAGACCCAGAAGCCATTTTCTTTAAGACAGATAAGTACTTTGAGCTTCCCCCCATATGTTTCATTTGGATGACTGTGTTGTAGAGACTTTGAGGCTCATGAAGTACTGTGTAGAGTAGCCTCTTGTCCTTGCAACAAGAAAGGCCTGAGTGTGTTTCTAAGGATGGAGGGTGAAGAGCTTTGGAGCACCTCTCCTGGGGAGTCAGTAGTAAAGATGCCATTATTGCTTTGTGGAAGCACCCAGACTCTACTCTTGTGCCCCCCAAGTATGTGGGCATCTTTTATTTGCCCCTGTTAGAGCAAGTCCTTCACCCAGTATCCCTCAGCCAAATTATGTTATTTCAGTGGTTCAGTGTAGGCTCAACAAACCCTGCTGTCAGAACTTGGAGCTTTGGAGCTTAGAACTATTTGTATTTTTGTTTGAAATGCTCCCTCATTGACCATGTTCTAAGTAACCTTGCAGACTTCCTGAATCTGAGATGAAGGAAGGAGGTGGTGAAGACTTTGTGGCTTCAGTGGTGACTGACCTTGTGTTCTGCAGTTATGTGCCAAATCTGGGGTAGGGCTGCAGGCTGAAGTATGTGCTTGCAGCTGTCCTTTTAAGGAGAATCTCAGAAACAACATTCTGGGTATCCAGTTCAAGGGGCATGTTCTGTTTGGCAAATCTCTCAATTACTGCTAGATACATCTTGAGGCGAAAACAAGTCTTCATCTTTGTAAAGGAACTTGAACTTGACCCCTCCCACTGTACTGGTTTCTCTTCTCAGCCTCATCAGGCCTAGAAAAGGAAGAAGCTTTATTGCATATCAAGGAAATGACTAAAGCACCACGCACTTTTGCTTCCTTGATTTTTCAACCAAGTTATCAAACAAGATCTCACCAGCTCAGCCACATTAGGTTCTGCTGATGATAGGACTCCACTAAAAGGATAAACCATTTTTGCTGATCATCTAGGATGAGCCCAGAGTCAGCTGCTGAAAGGGGCCATTGAGACAGTTCAGTATTCTGAACTAGGTTGACTGTTTGCTGACACTGCTTTTCTGTCCCAAATAGGGTAAGTAGTTTTTCTCATCCCTGACCTCTGTGACTTGAGTGAGTACATCAGGTTCATCCAGTCCTTTTTAAACAGCTTTGTTTTTATTTATAGTAGAGGTTTTACTGGTTTCTACTCCTCTTTTTTTTTCTTTTCGTACATTGCCACCCTAGTGAACATTTATTTACTTATGATCTTTTTACTTCTGTTTCATTTTAAGTATTCCATCTATTATTTCAATGATGTCCTCACCTGAGGTTCTTCGTGTTTCACTGTTGCAGTCATTATGTTTGGGTTATCTGCTTGCAGGTAGCCCTCAGTCAGCCTGATTAACAAAGTCTTGGGTCCTGCGTCAGCTGCTTTCCCCTCTTCCATGACGTCAGGTCATCAGGGGTATAAAACATGCAGCCGATGCCATTACATCAGTCTTTCTTGCCGTGCGGTGCCCAAAGCAGAAGCAGTTCACGAGTGCCGGTCGGCCAACTCCTGAAATTTTCGTTTTCAAGTTTCAGAATCGAAGTCTTCAACTAAAGCTAAGTACCCCGTTGGGGAAACTTTTTCTTGCTCCTTACTGATGTCAGTAAAAGTTAATAATTGCATTAATTGTGGAAAGCAAATACCTCAAAATGATTTTCATTTGTACTGTATTCCTTGCCTAGACCCTGACCACAATGTACCTTGCTGTCGATATTGTGCTTTATTTAATCATCGCACTATCCGTCGTCTGTATATTTTCGCCTGTAAATATTTTGGCTCTCAGTTTAATTATTCAGAAATGTCGTCGGTTAGCATCTGTCTACCGGGATTCTGAAAAAAAAACGCAAAGATAGACAGACACAGGCCGCCGAGTTCCAAAACTGCCGACAATGCTTCTTCTAAGCCAGTTCGCCGGTACTCAGTGAGGCACTTTCGCAGCTCCTGATACCCGCTACTTCTGATTCGCTGGCCTATACTGAGACCCATTCAGAGTCCGGTATGCCGCGAGATGCTTCAGCTATGGAACCTGCAGATGTCTCTACCTTGGATGGGTCCGGAGCCGCTGTGCAGGCACCGGCTTCTGAGGGTGTATTCAGGCCTAATGACTTGCATATTAAACCGACGTCTCCTTCTTTACTTACCTTGAACCATGCCTAAAAAAACAATGCCCAGATCACATGCTCAGGCCTCTATGCCTAAAACACAAATGATAAGAATGGCTGAAGATCTAATAACTCTAATCAGGGGTAGCCAACCCCCCCCCCCTCCTAAGAGGCCTAGGACTGAAGTTGATTATGAATGTACTGATCAGGATTCTGTTTTTTCTGATTCTTCTGATGATCTGGATTTGCCCTTATCTACTTATGAAGATTCTGATGCAGAGGACTCCATTCTCTCTGCTTCCCCTCCTGAGGATTTTTCTTTTGGGGAAACCTTACATACTCTAAGGGAGTATTTCCACTGGGAAAGCCCGGATTTTTCTTATTCAAAAAAGAGGCTTAGGAATTTCCTTCTACCTCAGCATAGGTCTTTAGCTATTCCTTCTGTACTAGACATTGTTGATGCTTTTTCAGAATCTAGTTTGGCCCCTGATTCCTTGCCTCCTGCTCCCAGAAAACATGACAGATACTACAGGGTCCCTGAGTCCCACCAGTTCCTTTTTAAAAATCCTATTGCAGATCCAGAGACTATTTTACAGGGGCCCAAAGGCATTAAGGCTTCTACTGCTAGAAATCCTACCCCTTCTGATAGAAACTCCAGGGCGCTGGATAGATGGGGTAAGAAGGTTTAGACTTCTGTAACCTTGGCCATTAGGGCTTTAAACTGCCAGTTTAATATGTTAAAGTATCAGCAACATGTTATTGGACTGCTTAAACAGAAAGTGATGTTGATTCCTGACTATGTGGAAAATAGAGAATTACAGGATTTAATGCATTCTGCTGAACAAGTTGGAAAACATACTTTGCAGTGTGGTTTTGATTCATTAGAGGCCTCTTGCAGGGCTGCTGTTACTGGGTCTGTGCTCAGAAGGCATGCTTGGCTTAAGGAGCAATCTTTGCCTGATCATGTTAAAGCTAAATTGTTGGATGCTCCCTTAAATCAGAGCCGCCTGTTTGGCAACAAGGCTGAGGAAGTTCTTAAAAAGATGGAAGATAAAGCTAAATCTGTGCAAACTGTTAGATTTCTTACAAGTTCAGCCTCCTAGATTTAGTACGCACTGGCCCTCTAAGAATTGGTCCTTTCCAGCCCCTTCCAGGTGTTCTCAAACCAAACCCAGACACAACAAAAACCCCAGGTTGCAGTCCCAGGGGACGCACAGGACTAAGCAATGGGGGGGGGGGCCTCCACTTCCAAATCTGGGAGTAATAAGACTCCCCACTATGGTAAACTGTCTCAATAACTTACTTTTAAAATTTCCAAGCACTTATCAACTGACAACCCCTTTGGGGGGGGGGGATTGCTCTTCATGCAAAGAATTGGGAACTCATTACCCAGGACAAATGGGTTTTAAATAGTGTCCCAGGGATACAGATTTCACTTCCACACATTGCCAACACTAAGCGGGTGGCCATACCTACCCCCACATCAGTGGGCAGAGGCCCCAAAACAAGTACGTTCTCTCTTAAGCATGGGGGCTATTCAACTGGTACCAGAAGAGGAAAAGGGACAAGGTTTCTACTCAAGACTTTTACTGGTACCCAGAAAAGACAATTCATGGCGCCCTATCCTAGACCTGTAAACACCTTTTTGGAGATTCCAAAATTCAGAATCCTGACTCTTCACCACTTACTTCCTATGCTAGGCAAAGATGCCTGGTTGGCAACACTAGATTTAAAAGAAGCATACCTGCATATCCCAATTAGGGAATCTTGCAGAAGATACTTACACTTCAAAGTAGGCTACATGCACTGTCAGTTCTGCACTGCCCTTTGGCTTATCTACTGCACCCAGGGTATTCACAAAGTGCCTAGCTCCAGTTATTGCATTTTGCAGGCAAATAAATATTCAAATATACCCATACCTGGATGATTGTCTAATTCAGGCAGGAAGCCAGGACATACTTTTGAATCATCTGGCCTTTGTTCAAAGGGTTCTAACTTGTCTGGGGTACACCATAAACGAAAATAAATCACACCTGGTACCCTGTTGTCAAATTATATTCCTGGGAGCAAGCTTGAATACAACTTCCCAGATGGCTTACCGCACGCCAGAGAAACAAATTCATTTGACAACCTACTTCAAACAAGTGGCCACAAAAACCCTGCTATCTGCAAGACAAATACTAGAAGCCTTGGAGTTCATGGCCTCCTGCATTCTTCTAATTCCATATGCAAGACTGCATATGAGGAAACTACAGTGGTATCTAAAAAGCCTATGGTGTCAACATTCTCAGGATCTAGAAGCAATGATTCCTATCATACCTTGCCTGCGCCTAGAGTACCTTTGGTGGGCAGAGGCCTGCCACCAAAACAAGGGACTACCTTTCACACCACCCCCTGCCGCCCAAACCCTAACAGACGCATCAGACTATGCATGGGGGGCTCACCTGGCAGGGAAGTGCATTCAGGGCAAATCGAACCCAAGTCAGTTGCACCTGCATATCAATCGAAAAGAAATGTTAGCTGTACAGAATGCTCTGACAGCCTTCAAGGACCACATTCTTCCAGGTCAACTAATGGTAAAGACGGCAACACCACTGTTTGTGGTACCTAAACAAGCAGAGGGCTAGCCATGGCATTGTGGAACACAGCCTTGAGCTACCAAGTGCACTTACAAGCTCAATTCCTGCCAGGAAAATTAAATACACTGGCAGACGGACTAAGCAGAAACCTCGTGAACCCACACGAGTGGAAGCTGGAACCGAGGATTTTCAACATGTTGACAAGCAAATGGGGGAGCCCAGATATAGACCTTTTTGCCTCTCCCCAGAACTACCAATTGGACAAATTGTGCACAAGGACTCCCCCATAAACAAGCCTGGAAAGTGGATGCTCTGTCCTTCAGCTGGAAAAAACTATCAGTCTATGCCTCCCCCCCCCATCTGCCTCTGCTCTCCAAAGTACTACTAAAAATCAAACAGAACAAACCAAGGTGGATTTTGATTGCTCCAGACTGGCCCTACCAACACTGGTACCCACTCCTGCGCAGTGTGTCATGGTTATCCCCATGGCATCTGCCTCAGCCTCCTTCCCTGTTGTCTCAGCAGGAGAACCAGATTCTGCACCCTCAGCTTCTAACACTGAACCTTGCAGCCTGGCTGATTACATAATCTCTGCTTTACCATCCCTCAGTAAACCTGTGATGGATATCATTTTAGAGGCAAGGAGGCCTACTACTAGAAAATCTTATGCTGAAAAATGGAAGAGATTTTGTGCTTGGAACCAATCTCAAGGGATGAGCACAGCAGCACCCAATTTACCTCAGATTTTACAGTGCTTAACTGAGATGCTTTACAAGGGCCTGTCTTTTTCCTCCATTAAAATCCATGCCTCAGCCATTTCAGCTCATTATAACACAGAACCTCCCCTCTTCTCTCATCCACTGCTCAAGCAGTTCCTCAGAGGGGCCAAAAATTTGAGACCACCCAGGAGAGCTCCAACCCCAGCCTGGGACCTTAACTTTGTTTTGGAGAAACTCACTCTACCTCCTTTCGAGCCAGCTGCTACTGCAGACTTAAAATCTCTTTCTTGGAAAACAGCTTTCCTTTTAGCAATCCCTTCAGCTAGAAGGGTATCTGAATTACAGGCCCTTATGGCAGTGGAGCCTTTCATCATCTTTCATGCGAACAGGGTATACCTCAGGACCAATCCATCCTTCATGCCCAAGGTGGTATCCAGTGTGGCTCTTAATCAGTCCATTCATTTGTCAACCTTCTTTCCCAATCCACAAAACAAAGTGTAATGGATACTGCATTCCTTAGATGTGCACAAACAACTTAGATTCTACTTGGACAGGACTAAACCTCAAAGGAAATTTGAACAACTGCTGGTGGCATTTGCTGCGGGGGCAGAGGGGAAGGCAATTTCAAAGCAAACAATTTCTAAATGGATAGGCCATTGCATTCATTTCTGCTACAAGCACCATGGAAAACCTATCCCCCAGGGGATCAGACCTCACTCCACCAGGGCTACATCTACCTCTACAGCCTTTCTCAGAGGCGTCCCTACCAGGGTCATCCTAGAAGCTGCTACCTGGAGTTCTGTACCTACTTTCGCCAAGCATTATCATTTTGCCAATTTTCTCTAAATCCAGAGCTGGCTTTGCCACTGCAGTCTTGTAGGGCCTTATAGCTGTTCCTAATGCTATCTAAAGTCCTCCTCCCAATCATAGCTTTGGGATCTACCCAAATGTAATGACTGCAACAGTGAAACACGAAGAACATAGTACAGTTGTGTACACTTACCATAAATGTAGGTGTTGGAGTGTATTCACTGTTGCAGTCCTGGTTATCCTCCCTCCAGCCCCCTAACTTCTTTTACCATGCTTAAAAGCCTTTTTGGTGTATTTGTTTTTTTTTTTTTTTTTTTTTTTTTTTTTTTTTTGGAGGTATATCATTGTACTTTTATATTTCATTGCTTCCCATTAGGGGGACACCTGACATTTGGGGCAAGAAAAACTGATGTAATGGCGTCTGTTGCAGGTTTTATACCCCTGATGACGTGACGTCATGGAAGAGGGGACAGCAGCAGACGCAGGACCCAAGACTTTGTTAATCAGGCCGACTGTGGGCTACCTGCAAGCAGATAACCCAAATGTAATGACTGCAACAGTGAATACACTCGAGCATCTACATTTATGGTAAGTGTACACAACTGTACTTTGCTTCTAATCTTTATTTTCACCCTCTGTGTATTTTTTATAGCCAAAATCAAGAAAAGTATCAGAAGTACATTACAATGCTTTGGTTCATCAGAGACCCAGTCCCAGAGTAACAGTAACAGACTTTGTCTATTCTTTGTGTTTAATTATCTGGGTCTGTTATTTCCTTGAGGGTATTTTATTCAAGTTTATCTAGTTCTGATTGTTGACACTCCCAAGTATTTATATCCTTGAAGTTGCAGGATAGCTGGAATGGTATTGCTATATATTATAGACACCTTTTGAAATGTATATTTGGGATTTGTTCGGGGATTTCTCCAGTTCACACTGTTGAGTATCATTTCCAGTACAGAGAGAGTTGCCTTTTGAACTTTCTGTGGTGTCCACAGTATTTACCATAGATGATGTATGTGGTGACTGAAGCCTTGCAGGAGAAGCATGCCCTAGTGTTTTGCCTCCCTGGATAAGCTGTCTTCTTGTAGTCTCCCCAGGATTTCCATGTAGCATCCCTAGAGTAGTTTAATACCTTGGTGTTGTCCCTTGGGTTCCATAAACTGAGAAAGATCCTTTCTGTCCTTATCTCAGAGGATTGCTTTATAGGTAGCATGCAACAGGACACTTTTTCTAATCCTGGTCATTCTTGTGTGTGAAGGGTGCCCAAGAGGCTGGATGTGTGAAGATGCAGGGAAGGATGATGACTTGGATTCTGCTGTGACTTTTGGACTAGATGATCACCACAGACTTTGATACCAGTTGTATGCTTGAGGATGTAGATGTTGTAGTATACTAGATGTTGTCTCACACTAGCTATTCACAAGGAAATATTTTGTCACCAGGCTCTGGAAAGGTGGTCATTTCCCACTAACATTCAAGTGGACTTCATATTCCTGCAGCTCAGTCTCTTGCAGTGGTGAAGGTTGCTGCTGTCTCAGGATAGTGAATGTTTCTTGGCTGCCATTAGGCAAGTTATATAGTCCTTCCTGTTGATAGACTCCCCATCAGCCCGTTAAGGCTGAGGAGGTGTCTTAGTCCTGAAGTTCTGAAGAAAATTCCACATCCAGAGCCCATCCTAATTTTGGTTTTGCAACTGATCTGTCATTTTATTTAAAAAACAGGGAGGCATAAGGTTATACCTGTGGGAGAAATATTATACATCTGACAGTGAACCATAGTCAAGGGCATCACTCTTTCAGCATTTACATACCAGGAGATGTGGACATGTTGGGGAGATTACCTGAACTTCTGTTCTGCTTCTGTCTTGGAGTTGCAGATCTAAAATTAGCAGTGTGAAAGTGAATGTTTCAAAAGTTGGCTGTTAGGAAGATCTACTGTATATCTCTCTTGGAGTTGCAGATTCAGACAAATCATGGTATATGACGAGTTTTCCAAAAGTAAGATGTTAAGGAAATCTGTGTGTGTCACTTGAGAAAGCATGGTCCTTCCGCCTACTGAGTTTGTGATGGTTGCATCCTGTATTCCATGGCAAGGGATATTCCTTGTATGCCCAATCCCTCATGTCATCACAATGTTTAGGGAAGAAGGATGACAACTACTTAATGGCACCCCATGGTCTAGGTGTAGCAGCACATAGTCTTAAACCAAAGTGTCAGATTGGCCAGGAAAGGTTGCCTGACAATAAAGAAAATTCTTCTAGTTTTAGGCAAGGAGATCCACTTTGTTTGGATGACCTTTGCATCTACCACAGGGCCTGGTTCCTGCTTTAGATCATTTGATTCTGATGGCTCTTCCAGTTGGAGTGCAGAAATCAAGCACTGCGATGATGTGTTCCACCAGGCAGACATGCCGTGTTAAATGAAGACGTTCTTCATTTGCACTGAACTACCTAGTACCATGTCGCCCGGTTTACTGATCATAAATTATTTGGGGTAAGGCAACTGCATGAACCAGGCCTCAGTTAGTCTGTAGTAAGGGTGCCTGTGTTTTAATTTTCTGCTATTAAAGCTACTGTGGCTGGCATGGCTGTGGTCCAGTAATGGCTGATTAATCAGTTCCTTAAGGATGTGTTATATTTCTGTCTTACTTTGTAGAAACAGGCTTGCCCATCCCACATTCAGTCCCAGTTGTTTGGTGGCACTGGAGTTAGTTAGAAATGTGTAGATGATGATATTTAGTATTTTGCCAAGATTGGGTCTTCCTTTGGATTTAACCCATCTTTCCTTCTGAATGAATTTTTGTGTTTTCTCTGAGCCGGTCCATTCATCTTTTTATTTTTTTTCAGGCCAAAAGCCAGCAAAGATTGAGTGCTTTACATTCTAGGAGTGCACTGTCAGCTCATGTTTTACTTGAAGCAGGTGCAGCAGTTCATGTATAGCAAGAAATTTAGTATTCATTGCTTTTAAGTGGGAAGAGGTTACAGTCATCAGGCAAACCCATTCCCAGTGAATTACCAAGTGTTTAGTCAATTCCTATCTTTTGGAAAACACTGCCATTAGGAGTGACTGCTTCAAGTGCTTGCTACACAAATGTCTGCATCACAGAGACTTTGTGGCACAGAAATTGGGTCACCAGTGCACATCTCCACAAAACATTGTCTTGACTATAGCTCCAGAAGCTGGGCCTGCCTTGGTACAGCTGTACTTTTGGACTCTCCCTTTACAAAGTTGGTAATTGGACTATCCTTTTATTTTCTATCACCTTGGTGATAATTGCTTGCTTCAGCATGGTTGAACCATCAAGAAGAGGCCTTTATATTGCATGTTACAACAATAGTCTTACTTTTCCAGTTGACCTGTATTGGTCCCAAATACTTTTCTTCTGTCTCCAAAAGCTACAAGAGGAATGCAGTGTTGTCCAGATAAGAAAACACTGCATTTATCTTGTAGCGTTTGAATTTCCACCTAATATGTTAACAGTGTATGTTTCATATTTTCATTATTTCTCAATTTTCGGGAAGTGATGGTCTATAGTGACTGGAGAAAAACTGGCTTACTTAGGGGCTAGATATGCTTATGTAGTCTGTTTGATTTAATAATGTGCATGAGGTGCAGTGTCCTTCAAGTGCAGAAGCTTCTGAGAAAAAGTTAAAAGATGTATGATTGATGAAGACCATGAGCCCAGTCCTTGTCCCATCAAGGAGGATACGCATGTAGATAAACTGACGCATTAAGAGTGTATCTGTTATTTACTAGTAAGAATACCACAAAAATTAGTAAGGGTATAATCTGTTTCACTGCCTATGTGGAGATGAGTATGCCTTTTCGCTGATGCTACAGAGTTGTGCAGCAGCATTGCTAGGTGTGGATATATAAAAAGATAGGAGTGATTTAAAACATGATAGCTTAAATCATGTGCAAAAAAATGCAAAAATAATGTAACTGGATAACAGAAACCTGTGAGAGGTGTATGTAATTGGAGGGGGAAGTAGAGGGATTATAGTAAATTCCATTAAACCCCATTAAGTCAGTAGACCATTTCAGTGAAAACACCTGAAATAACATACAACTTAGCTGCTGTGGTTGAAGTCTGGGGTGGGGGCTGGAGGGGTGTTCTCGTATCTTTTTGAGATTTCACAACCTTAGAAAAAGTTTTGCATTTTGTTGATCGTGGGGCTCTCATTAGATCATAAAAGTTCCAGGTAGGAGTGATAGCTGAAGTTGCAAGGTACTCCAGGGTACTCATATCAGATAATTTAGAAGTAAACAAGCAGTCTAGCAAAACAAAACCATAACTGCACACATTTGTTGTAGAACATGAGAGAGGGGTGGTAGAGATAGGGGGTACGAAAAATAGTGCAGTGTGTTCATCAGAAACCACATAGACAAAAATAACTGCTTGAGTGATATGACAGTCTTAAAGAAAGGAGGTCGAGTAGAAATATGACAAGCATCTAAGTACCTTAAGCAAATCTACAAAATCCAAGTGATGCTGTCTTTCAAAAGACTAATTGAGAACAAGAGACTAGAATGAAGACACAAAGTGGAAGGCTCCAACAAGATGCAAGGAAGTTCCTTCAGAAAGAGTGATGAATGTTTGGCACATCCTTCTTGAAATGGAGGTACTTCCAACAACACTGACAGAATGAGATTGCACGGGGAATATGTAAGTTGCTACTTATTCTAGGTAGCAGATAAAAGCTGTTAAGTTGGGATCAGCAGTTTATCCTAAATATAGAGAAATGGCCAGACTAGGTGGAGAAGGAAGTGGTGTTATATCAAAATCTGTTTGTTTCATTTTGTCTCCAAATATGTGCTCTTCAGCAGTCCCCCTCCCCTTCACTAATGTCTGCTTATGCTTAAACCTGTTTTGTCCTGTTATGCTTTAGGTTTGATTTTGAGAGTCTGGAGAATGGTGGTGATGATGGTGCTTTAGACAAGTCAAAATCCTGGAGCAGGTCTATAGAAGAACTGCACCAGAACCATGGTCTGTCCGGCCCATTCAGCTCAAGCCTCGCTCGCTCTGCCCGTCAGTCTGTCTTACGGTATGTACAGCTTTGCATGCAAGGGTTCAACTACTGAAGTAGGCAAGGCAGTTGCATGGGCTGAATATGAGAGTCTGGGAATGTACATCAGTGCCATCTTTGTCTTCCTGTATTCCATGCATTGTTAAGGTATACATAACTTCTAGTAGAATGTGAGTACATTGGATATATGATTTCTTTTTCTCTTCGATTTAACATTTTATGTAGCAGCTGTGGTATGTGAAGCTGCTAAAAATTATCCTTACCAGCACAAAGGAAGCCACGCTCTAGGGTGTGATGAGACTGCAGCTGCTGCCGTGTTCACAAAACTGGAAAAGCACAAGAGCTGTAGACAGTGATTGGATGGTAACTTAACAGTTGTAAATCTTTGTACAGGATGATCACACAAATTTTCTATGGCTTTACAGACCATTGTCATTTCTTGTAAGCTTGCTGAGTTTGTTTTCAGAGATTTTGTGCGAGTTCCAATATCTGCCCATTTATTAAATGCTCAATGCTGTGATTGATAAAATGAGTGGCTATGTATAAGTGAATGGACAACTTTTTTTTTTTTTTTTTTTTTATAGCGAATGTAGTGACCCCATAGGTAAGCAGCTTCTGAGATTTTAAGACACCCCAAACTTGTTTAAAACTATAGAAATTGTGTGTGAAGCCAGTGAATGGTCTTGTGTGGCTCTGGGACGATCCATGTTGTATCCCTTTCAGTAGATCTTTGGAGATATCCAGTGGTTTAATGTCTGGAATGCTGGAGATGCATTTTAAATTTGAACATCAGTCAGAGAGCACTTAAAGCACAAATCTGTTACTTAGCTTATACTTTTTTCTTCTTATCTTTTTTGTAGCATAATAAATTTAGTTTTGTTACATTATAATGACTTGTCTTAGTATGTCATTGAAATAGTACAGAATGAACCTGAAAACTACAGAAGATTGTTGTAGGCAATCTCAGGGATCAGAGGGCGGTAGGACGTTGCATGAAAGAGGTCATTATGGAAGAGTGAAAGTCTGTGGCAGATATGCTGTTGTAGGTGGGGTATACTTGGAGAGCTTCATAAGAAGGGCTGCTGTCATGTGAAACTTCTGAGGGTTCTTTGAGTAATCTTAGAGTACCTTTATAAATCTGTGTGTTTCAGTTATGTGCTTTACTTGTGTATTCATTTTATAGATGTATGTGTGGTGCAAGGTAGCTGTGAAGTCGCGTACATGTGAACTGATGCATGTTTGCATATTCATTGAGTAAAATTTTACTCCACTAAAGTATTGCTGTTGACTTTAAAGGTGTCAGGTGATTTCAAAGGGCACCATGTTAGATGTAGTTGGTGGGTTGCATTTCCATTTATTGATGTGGATTTTAATTGGGTATTTGCCATATTATACAGTTTTGTTTATTAGATTTTTGTAGAAAAATGCAGTGCTACTGGTAGTGGTCAATTCCAAGAAACAGTGAGCTGCATATGAAGCAAAGTGGTTCTTTCTTTAAGAAAAGTACTTGCTTTATCTTGGAGAAGTTTTTGCCAGTCACAGGTAAGTGTGCAATTAGACAGTGATGTATATTTTTTTAAATTTTGCTTCTGTCCAAGTGGTGCTAATTTTCTTATGTGGTTTTTACATGGCTTCCTCCCTATTAGAGCAGAAGCGATGACATTCCTGAGTGGTTCACAGCTGCCTTCAGTTTATCTGCTGAGGTTAACTTTGTATATTACATGTGGTACATAACACTGCAGCAACCTGGAAAGGATTGTGCAAGACCATCTGGGTGACATCTGTCAGTGATGTAGATTTCCAGGCAAACAGCAGGATATTTTCTTTGCTGGCAGTGCTTACATTTGGCTCAATTAAAATGCATTTTAACAGTTTAGTCAGGCTATTGTGAAGAAGAACCAGCAACCTTACCGACTGATGTGAACAAAGTAGGGTCCTTGTGCCTGTTTTTATATATATATATATATATATATATATATATATATATGTATGTGTATATATATATATATATATATATATATATATATATATATGTATGTGTATGTATATATATATATATATATATATATATATATATATATAATATATGTGTGTGTGTTTGTATATATATATATATATATATATATATACACACACACACACACACACACACACGTATTTTTTTTTTTTTTACTGATGATTTTAGTAGGTGCATGAAACATACAGTAGTGAGGCAGTATCCTGCCAAAGTTTGAATAATGCAACTTGCATTAATTATGTTTGGGGAGTAAAAGAAGACATGCCTGTGAAGACACCCAACAGTTTTTTTCCCCTATGCAGTGTAGTCACTTGAAACCAATTTGTAGTCTTACAGCTTTTGTAGAGCATTGTGTAACTGAAATTTACCAGGATTTCATTTAACTTTTCCAGCAACTGTCTTAACATATTTTGAGCAGATGAAGAAAGTCTGAGAGGAATTAATTCTTATAGTCTTTAACATATTAAGACCCGCTAGGTGTAACCAGCTGTTTTGGACTACTTTACATCCTTGATGTGGTGGCTTAGTGATTTGCTCGGAGTTGCATGCTGTGCAGGTAATAAGTTAGAAGGTCTGCAGGGTATCAATAATTAGTAGCCTCATAGTTTTAACCTTCTGTGCTGTTTGTTACAGTCATTACTGAATCTGCTGGGTAGAAGAGTGTCCGTTACCAAGCTTAAACTGACAGCAACTGTGTGTAAGACAGAAGTGGTTCCACAGTGGAATATTGAGTTGCTCCTAGTCAAAGCTAAAACTGTACAATCCAAACTTGTTGAAGCTTTGTTCAGACTTGACTGAAGGGACTCTCCCCACTGCAAATAGCATGTCAGGTACAAACACATCCCCATCATATAGTTCACAGTCACACAACTTCAGAGGAAATAAAAAAAAAAAAAACTACTGGTGCTGAAAAGGGAAAAACTGCTGGTGTGTCGGGTTTTTAACAAGAAACATCTTAAATGATCCCATATGGCATAGGCAATCCTAGATTTATGTAAATAAAAACAAACCATGCTGACAGTTTTAGCTGAAACATAAGTCACAAATGATATTGACATAATTTTATTTGCAAACATTATACATCAGTTATTATATTATACAGTCATTGTCAGTCGAACATTAAATAACTCATTCATATCCTGACTTCTTTTAACCCTCGTTCCTCCTCTGCATGTATTGTTCCCACATTTCCCATTTTTTCTCTAATTTGCTCCTATGCTTTTCTATATCCCAATTCCAGTTGTTTAATTGCTGTTACTATATTCACTACTTCTAGTAAAGTTGTTTTAGACTTTGATTTCCATTTTCTAGTAATTGCTTTTTTGGTAACAACAGTTATTAGACTCTGCAGGGCCTTACTTATGTCTAGGCAATTCCTATTCTGTATCATAGCTCAAAAAATAATTTTCTTAGTTGCACTAATTTGCTCACCCAGTATCTCTGATAGAGCAGTCTGCATGGAATCTTTAAAGTCTGCCAACTCATTACTCTTTCTTCATCACACTTCCGGCGTTTGCTGTCTACCTGATGAAAACTTCTTTGAAGTCTACTTGCGGTATAAAAATACCTATGTAAACACTTCTAAGCAAATATCCTAAATTTGCTAGACATTGTTGCATGTTTGGAGACATACATATATCCCCATTGTTTCTTTGTGAATTGCTTATCCAGTCTCTTCCCAATCCTTTCTAACCCCCCGATTGATTCTTATAGTTATCATGCAATATTTGTACGCTGTACTAATTATTCCTTTTTTAGCTGTAGCTTCTGTTCTTGATTCTACTAAAAACTATACCTTTGCTGGTCTTTCACGTATGTTCCCCTATTTCTTTCTCTTTGCCTATACTCTGATATCAATCCTCGATAGGGAAGGCAATCTGTAGCTTGTGGTCCAAATAAATTCTTGGCCTCTTCCCATTTTGTCACCTTTCCCCCTCTTATTTGCTCCCAGTACCTTGGTTCTTTTGCCAGTTTTCTGCAGTAAATTGCCTGCTGAAGTGCATCTTTGAGAACCAGCAGATGAGTTGTTAAGTTGTAACTCATACAGTTGATTAGTAGGTTGCATCCTCATGCATTTTATAGTTGAACCAGTGTTATGGATGCCAGAAGCATTTCATTAAGTATATTATCTATACATATATCTTTGTATAAAATCCTTGCCGTTCACTTGGTCAATACTCATTTGTGCAACACAAGTGAACTGCACTACGTGTTGAGCAGTAGCCAGTTAGTGCAACAGTTTGATGTCCTTCAAGGATGCATCTGCAGTCCTTACAAATGGGTTGTCCTGTCGTCAGGCAGCCCTTCGGTCGGCCGGATTCCAAAGTCTGGGTCTGGCCTCTGCTGGTGTCGCACTTCACCCGACGTCATAGCTGCAGTTATTCGGGTATAAAGGCATCAGCCGACGCCATTTTCCTCAGTCTTTCTTGCCGCGTGGCGCCCGAAGCAGAAGCTGTTCGCAAGTGCCGGTCGGTCAGAACCAGAGATTACTATCGAATACTACTACCGAAGACTTCTAAAAAGCTAAGTACCCCGTTGGGGACTCTTTCTTGCCTCAGCCGATGTCAGAAAAAGTGAATAACTGTTTAACTTGTGGGAAACAAATACCTCATAAAGATTTCCACTCTTACTGCTTACCTTGTTTAGGCCCAGACCACGACGTAGCAGCTTGTCTAGCCTGTGCTTCTTTTAACCGGCGGACGCTTAGACGTCGGTCGGAATTTGCTGAGGAGTTTTTCGGCTCCGATTTTGCTTATATTATGCCGTCGGATCCTCCGACTACGCAAATATCTAAAAAGCGCAAGGAAAAGGACCGACACTCGCGGTCCGCGGTTTCGGCCGAAACCACGGTTAAGCCAACCGTGAGTGTCTCGGTTTTGGTTGAAACCGAGCAAGCGGTTCTTCCTTAAGCCGAAAACTTACCTTCTACCGAGGCCTCTTCCAACCTAGTGGAATTGGCTTCTGAAATTCCACGTGCTGTTGCAGTTTCTCAGGACTTGTCTGACACTATTCCCTTGGATATTTCAACCCCTGCACGTGGAGCTGCTAGGCCACCTGCAGCCATGTCCATTAAGGCCTTTGCCAGGGCTAAAGCAGCTAAAGCTACTAAATCTGTGCCTGCTAAGACCCCCTCTCACAGGCCTAGCTCTAGTTCACAAATGCTTAGTTTAGCAGAGGATCTCATTTCTTTAATCTGGGGGTCCCAGCCTCAATCAGACAGGGCCTCTCACCCACCTCCAGAGAAGAGGCCTAGAGCAGAGCCCCCTGAGCCAGTTTCTACAGATGATTCCTCTGATGATTCAGATGAAACAGACCCTCCAGAGGCTCCTTTCTCCCCTTATGAAGACTCTGATGCTGAAGAGTCCATCCCTTCTGCCTCTCCGCCTGAGGAATTTTCCTTTGGGGAAACCTTGCATGCTATGAGGGAAAAATTTCAGTGGCAGGGCCAGGATTTTTCAGACTCCAGAAAAAGGCTTAGAACCTTTCTGCATTTACCACAACATAGGCCTTTAGCCATACCTCCAGTTCTTTCTGTTGTAGATGATGCATTTAATGATGCTTGTATTGCTCCTGATTCTCTTCCTCCGGCCCCTGCTAAGCCCGATAGGTACTACAGGGTCCCGGACACGCATTACCATTTGTATAAGGCTCCTTTTGCAGATCCAGAGACTATTTCCCAAGGACCTAAGGCTGTAGCAGCTACCTCTGCCAAAAACCCCCTCCCCTCTGAAAGGGAATCCAGGTCCTTAGAGAGATGGGGTAAAAAAGTTTACACTTCTGCTACTCTTTCAGCTAGGGCCTTGAACTGTCAATTTCACATGATCCAGTATCAAGAGTTTATGCTAGACCAGTTAACCAAAAAGCTGTCCTCAGATGAACCATTAGACAAAAAATCTGTTCAGGAAATGGTACATAACATTCAGCAGGTCAGTAATCATTCTTTAAAATGCGGCTATGATTCACTGGAGGCTTCCTTTAGATCAGCCATGACTGGCACAGTTATCAGAAGGCATGCATGGTTAAAAGAGCAGGCCTTACCAGACCATGTCAAATCAAAACTATTAGATGCTCCCATGGATAAGATCAATTTGTTTGGCTCTCCTGCTCAACAGGTGCTGAAGAAGATGGAAGAGAAGGCAAAATCTGTCCAAACAGTGAAAGATTTCTTACAGGTCCAACCACCAAGGTTTAGCAGGAATTGGCCCTCCAAGAATTGGTCCTTTCCAGACTCCTCCAGAGCCCAGAGAGGCAGGAATAGGCGTTCAAGAGGCAGAAGCCAATCCAGGGGTGCCTACAGGGGACGCCAGTGGCAGGGTAACAACCAGCGAGGTACAGCCACAGACACAGCCACCACCGCAACTACAGGACAATCACAATGACTTGGCTCTGGCACCGCCTTCCAGGGAACAACTAGAAGCACCCTTAGGCGGGAAGCTAGCCTTATTTTCAAAAAACTGGCATTACATCACAAGAGACAAGTGGAGTTTGCAGACAATAGACCAAGGTTACAGGTTTCACTTCCATACTCTACCAGGGAAGAGAGGAATGCCAAACCTACCTCCAAATCAAAAGGCAGAAGCTCTAAAACAAATATCTCAATTATTAAGGATGAGAGCTGTGGAAAAGGTACCATCTATGGAGCAAGGAAAGGGATTCTACTCCAGACTCTTCCTGGTACCAAGAAAAGAGAGCAAATGGAGGCCTATTCTCGACCTGTCCGCTTTAAACACATTTCTCATTGTTCCAAAATTCAAAATGCTGACTCTACAGCAGCTTCTTCCCATGCTGGGCAAGGAGTCTTGGCTGGTAACTCTAGATCTCAAGGAGGCATACCTGCACGTCCCCATACGACCAAATTGCAGAAGATACCTCAGGTTTCTTGCAGGATCAGAGCATTATCAATTCTCAGCATTGCCCTTTGGCTTATCTACTGCACCCAGAGTGTTCACGAAATGCCTGGCATCAGTAATTGCTCATTGCAGGCTTCAGGGAATCCAAATCTACCCTTACCTGGACGACTGCCTGATACAAGCGGACAACAAAAACAAGTTAGCAGAAGACTTGAAAAGGGTCATTTACCTACTACAAGCCCTGGGATATACAGTCAATATAAAAAAGTCAAGGCTGATACCATCCCAAAGGATAACCTTTTTGGGTGCAGAGCTGGACACATCAAAACAAATGGCATTCCTAACAGTAGAAAAACAGGAGCAACTACCTCTCTACTTCTTGGCATTAACAAATCAGAACCATCTAACAGCAAGAAAAGTCCTACAAGTCTTGGGCTTCATGGCATCCTGCATAATATTGGTTCCACATGCCAGACTGCATATGAGAAAGTTACAGTGGTACCTAAGGAATTTATGGTCTCAACACAAGCACAGCCTAGAAACCCAAATTCCAATAATTCCATGCCTGAAGCAAGAATTCCTATGGTGGGCTCAGGCCTGTCAATCAAACACAGGATTGCCCTTCCACAGCATTCAACCAAGCCAAACCATCACGACGGACGCCTCAGACCTCGGTTGGGGGGCCCCACATGCTGGACAAGTGCATACAAGGTTTATGGGCTCAAGACCAGCTGCACCTGCACATAAATCTAAAGGAAATGCTGGCAGTAAAACTGGCAATTCAGACATTCAGACCATTTCTCCGACAAGGTCAATTGATGATAAGGACAGACAACACCACAGTTATGTGGTACATCAACAAACAGGGAGGCACACATTCGTACCCTCTATGCCGGATGGCACTGGACCTCTGGAATGTGGCCCTGACCTACAACATTCAGTTACAAGCAATTTTTGTACCAGGAAAAGAAAACATTCTAGCAGACATATTAAGCAGGACTACCACGGATGCCCACGAATGGATGCTGCATCCGGACATCTTCAAAACCATTACAAGAAAATGGGGACTCCCAGAAATAGACTTATTTGCATCCCCACGCAATCACCAGCTAAAGAAATTCTGCACAAGGACGTACCACCCACTTGCTTGGAAGGTGGACTCCCTATCTTTCAGTTGGAAAAATCTGACAGCATATGCATTCCCACCACTTCCTTTGATGCACAAGGTGCTATTGAAGATCAAAGAGGACCGTCCAAGGATCATTCTGATAGCTCCAGACTGGCCAAGACAACATTGGTACCCATTACTGAGGAGCATGTCTCGGGAACAAATATGGCCCCTACCCGTGGTTCCCTTGCTGTTAACACAGAACAACTACAACATCCTGCATCCAAACCTGAAAACTCTGCAGCTGACTGCCTGGAACATTGCATAAGGCCAATTAACCCAAATTTATCCCAAAGGGTTAAAGACATTATCCTGGAGGCTCGCAGACCCTCAACAAGGAAAAATTATTCAGCAAAATGGAAAAGATATCTCATTTGGAGTACTGCAAAAGGAGAAGATGTGTCACTGGTAAACATAGCCAACATCCTGGAATACTTGGCAGAGCTCTTCCACCAAGGCCTGTCCTATTCTTCCATTAAGATTCATGCATCAGCTATTTCAGCAGAATACGACTTGGATCCTCCAGTCTTCTCACATCCTCTGCTCAGGCAGTTTCTGAGAGGAATTAAAAATGTAAAACCTCCTAGGAAGCCACCATTGCCAGCATGGGACTTGAACTTTGTGCTAGAAAAATTGACACTTCCTCCTTCGAACCAGCAGCAACAGCAGAATTACAATACTTATCATGGAAAACTGCTTTCCTGCTGGCAATCACTTCAGCAAGAAGGGTATCTGAGCTACAGGCATTAATGGCAGTACAACCCTTCCTGATCTTCCATCAAGATAGAGTGTCCATGAGAACAAATCCTACTTTTATGCCTAAGGTGGTCTCCAGAGTATCTTTAAATCAGGCTATCCACCTACCTACATTCTTCCCCAATCCACAGAACAGGGGAGAAAGACTGTTGCATACCTTGGATGTACATAGACAATTACGCTACTACCTGGACAGGACCAAGGGCAATAGAAAAACTGACCAGCTTCTGGTAGCATATGCAACAGGAATGGAAGGAAAAGCAATTTCAAAACAGACAATCTCCAAATGGATAGGAAATTGCATTAGATTTTGTTACTCCTACCATGGAAAGAAAACTCCAGAAAACATCAGGCCTCACTCTACAAGGGCTACAGCCACTACCACAGCTTTCCTACGAGGAGTGGCTACCAAGGACATTTTAGAGGCTGCTACTTGGAGCTCCGTGCATACATTTGCCAAGCATTATAATTTACCTTTATACTCTAGATCCCGAGCAGGTTTTGCCACTGCTGTTTTGCAAGGGATCTTAACTACACCATAACTTTATTTTTCCTCCTCCCCCAGTTTGGCTATGGTATTCTACCCATTTGTAAGGACTGCAGATGCATCCTTGAAGGACATAGTACAGTTTTGTACCTACCATAAATGTAGATGTCCGATAGGAATGCATCTGCAGACAGGATTACCCACCCTCCTTCCCCTCTGTGGTACTGCTAGGGTATTGCCCATCTTATAGCTAGCTGGGGGAATCTGTTATGGTGTATTTGTTTGTATATATGTACATACATGCTTATTTTGTGTGTTTGCTCTCTACTATTTGGAATCATTGACATTTATCCAAATTTAGCCTTCCTAGAGGGCACCTGGCATCTGGGGCAAGAAACACTGAGGAAAATGGCGTCGGCTGATGCCTTTATACCCGAATAACTGCAGCTATGATGTCGGGCGAAGTGCGACACCAGCCGAGGCCAGACCCAGACTTTGGAATCCGGCCGACCGAAGGGCTGCCTGACGACAGGACAACTCATTTGTAAGGACTGCAGATGCATTCCTATCGGACATCTACATTTATGGTAGGTACAAAACTGTACTTTTTTCAGCAGCTTCCAGTTGGTTGACAAAGGTAAGTGGTGTGGCTGGGGTTTTTATATGAGCGTGTGTTTTAGGTTTAGGGTAAGCTTTAGGTAAGGGGATCGATTTATTGTGTGTGGGTCTCGGAGTGTGATGAGTGTGCAAGCTGTCTTGTGCAGTGGTAGTGTTATGGAAAGAGCTTTTGTAAAGTAAGAATGATATGAACCTCTGCTCCATCTTAGTAATGTGTCATAGCCCTAACTGTGCGCCTGCCACTACCCCTAACCCTAACATGCAGCTTACCTTACAAAAGTCCTTTTTATAACACTATCGCTATTCAATTTTGAGCTGAATTTGTGTTAGGGTTATGGGTAGTAAATCAGGAAAGGAAAAATGGGTTTCCTTTTCTGTGTACTATGTGTATCTGTTTAGTGGTGTCTGTATAATGAATAGTCAATCTGTTTTTATCAGTTTTTTGCTGATTTAACATTTAGACAATTTTATTATATAATCATATAAATGTATACGTTTACTTCTAAATGATGGTTTGATGGAGGCATATCCAGGTATTTGTTTTTGAGGGTTAAATGTAAAGAATCTAAGCTTACTTCTTGTTGACCAGTTAAGCTTAATGTACATCAGTTATCACATATTTGAAATGATTTGGCCACTTGAAGAATGGCTTTGTTTAGCTGCCCACCCATGTTACAGTGCAGAGTCAGAGTCATCATTACATGATTCTGGAGGGTGACATTATTAATGACCAGATAGGGTTACCACCTGTCCCACTTTGCGAGGGACAGTCCCTCTTTGGGCAGTTGTGTCCTGACAAAATATTGTAAAAAAGGCAAATGTCCTGAGATTTTAGGACAAAATTATTTCCTACATTTTATGTAATAGTTGCATAAAACAGTTATTCTTAATCTAAAATGCCTAAATGTTATAAGAAACAGAACAAGCAACTAACATGCTACAAGAATAAACTTTTATTTAGGCAAAAAAGTTAAGTTCTAATCTTTGTACTGACTTGTGGGTATGTGTCGGCTTGTAAAATCTGATGTTTGTACCAAAAATGTCCCACTTTGGTCATTTGAAAAGGTGGCAACCCTGTGACTAGATTGTGAAGGTCTATGAGAGTCCGGCAGGATACTTTGACATTTAAATAGTAAAACTTGGTTTATAAAATGGTGAGTGGCACAAGGTATTTTAAACTGTATAAAACTGTTGGAATGTGCTTAGAGTAAGTGCGTGTGTGTTTTTCCCATCTCTTACTGTTTCTATACTCTTACAGAAAGAGGTCACATCACCAGTACCTCATGTTTCTTTTGTGGCATCTTATAATTCTTTTCTCAGCGAGCAGAGCTTTTAAGCAGGAAACTGTGGCTTAAATGTAGGATTTTGTGCATAGCCTGTAAAGCGCCTTGCAGAAATAGTTGCTTTACAGTGGTGTATTGCATGACTCGGGCATAATGCAAAACTGTTGAAACTAGTAGAAAGTAAATTGTATGCGTGTCCTGTACAACACTCTTGCCTGCCACTCAGTGACATTTTAGTGCTATTGCATCAAGAATGAACAGAATCAAAAGCCCAGGTAATTAATGCAGTTACAGATAAATGTAAGTCTTTGCATCATGGCTGTGCATTGTAGATATTCTTTTTTTT
The DNA here is from genome assembly GCF_019279795.1 of Protopterus annectens. Classification (NCBI taxonomy): domain Eukaryota; kingdom Metazoa; phylum Chordata; order Ceratodontiformes; family Protopteridae; genus Protopterus; species Protopterus annectens. The sequence goes on from NC_056743.1 coordinate 1,018,508,214, forward strand.
TCTTCCATTTTATAGATGTCCTTTCATTTCAGCATTTTAAGTCATTAGACCTTTTCCTTTGGGGTAGAAAACATTTCAGCATGCATATGAGTTGTAGGACAGCCTCACTGTGTATGCAGAAATGCTTATGAAAATAGCTGCTGATCTGTTGTGTGCAAGATAAATGGTTAGTGTTACCACTAACTTTAGGATATAGACTATTCTACATTCACACTGATGCATGTTTATACTGTGGCTAACATAAAAAAAACTATGTGCAGAAACTTTAGGAATACAGTAAGTGAAGTTCTTCACAGTAATTTGCCAAGTTACATACATGTTGAATAGCTCATTAACCAAAGCAGTGTTTACAGGCAGACAAGTTAAATTCAGGTGGTCATATGCTATGTACTGAAATTTTCAGTGTGATTTAGAGATTGCAGTTGGCACATTCCATCCCAGTATTGATTTCTGTTTAGTGAAGAACTTGAGGTATATACTGAGGTACATTGTAGCCAGAGTATGCATATGGCTTAAGGATCTGGGGATGCTGTTAGGTACCAAAACTGATTACATGACCTGTATGGCAGAAAGTTGTCGGACATAGTGCACATAGCTCTCAACCTTCCATGTCCAAAATGAGGAACACTAGCCCTCATAATGTGGAACAAATGGGCAAAATGTGGAACACATACTAATGGCTTACTAACAACTTCAACTAGGAAGGTCATAGGATGGTTAAAATATGCTGGTTTTACTTATAGAGAATATCTTTTAATGAATTAATATGATTCATTTCTATTTACAATGGATTTCACTTAAAAAAAATTCCTAACACTGAATGTGTGACTTAGTCTTTCAATGTGGAACTTTGAGGGAATTTCGAGGAACATGAACTTTTTAAGACCCCAAATGAGGTACGTTCCTCGTAATGAGGTACACTTGAGAGAATGTGTGGCAGATGGCTGTAGGAATACAGTGAATTTGGTGTACCCAAACCAAGTTTGCAGCAAAAGGCTGGGGAGGGGGACTATAGTGTACCAAAGTTATGTTGTACCTAACCTGTGCGCAGGAGAAGGTTTAGGGGATTCAGTACCCAGTAGTTGCTGTAAGGATGCAGTGTGCCTTCACTTTGTGCTGCAGAATGTTGTGAGAATGTAGTAAAACTCAGTATACTTGAAAGTGCATGTACAGCAGAATAACAAGTTTATAGTAGTGTGACGTGAAGAGTGTGTGCGCACCTAGACAGTGTAGCAGATGGTAGAACAAAGGAATGTAGGTACAAAGTATTTAAAACTATGAATTCATAATGGAAACGCGTGGGGGGGGTGTAGTGGTATAAACGCACATATCCAGACAGTGTGTATGACAAGCTTGTAGGATAGTATAGTTAGAGACCTTAGGGTGTAGAAAGATGGCTACAGGACTGTGTTTGGTTTTGCAGAGGTTGAAAGAGGTATTTCTTACTTGTAGAGGTTATCCAGAAAACAGTGTGGTCTTCGGGTCCAGTTCTGTTTGAGAGGAATTCTCAAAGGCCTTCTTCCTGCTGATTCTGAGATGTATCTGAACAAAATAAAAATAGAAAAGAAAAGGAGGAGGAGGAAAAAGAAAAAGCTGGGGAGAGGAAGAAGTGAAAGGAAATCCCTTCCCTTTCACCCATGTTCAAGATGCCAGAATGGTTTGCCTTTCAAGCTGTCAACATCTGTCCATTCTGAGTTGGTCACTCCAAAGTTCTTGGTTCAACTGTCTGCCAACACCAAATTAATCCATATTCTGGTTAGGTTGCCCAAGAAGGCAACCTCCAGCAGAGGTCCTCAGAGAAGGAACTCTCCAGGATCCTTGCTTCAGACCTCCATGAGCCTCCTGTCTTTAGTCTGCCAAGAGTGTTTTCAATATTGATTAAGGCTGTATGATGAGGGCATTTGTCAGAATTCAAATAGACATGGATGTTATTCCATCCCCTTTTCTTTTTAAGGTGGATTAGATTCACCTACCCAGTCCATTATATATACTACTCCTTCCCTGACACATCGCTGTGCTGGTGGTTCCAGAGCTAAAGACGCTGTCTGAGCATTCTCTGTCAGCAACAGCTATATCCACAACCTCTCTGCTGACCTTATCTGACAAACTAGAGCCATATTCCCTCTTGGCTAAGTTTGTCTCAGAGCTGGACCCTCAATGTCAGTGCCTCAGTGCTGACCTATTTAACCCTGATCTCTGTGTTAGGGATTTGAGCGTTTGATGTGTTGGTGGCAATCACTGTACTAGAACCAAACCAGCCTGTCTGTCCTGGGGGTTCCTTCGTCAATCTGCCTCTTACTCCTTGAGGATAAAATCAATGCCAACTGGTATGTCCTCCTCACTGTCAGGGTTTACATTTGTGTTTGAGTTTTTCAAAACAGTCATCACCTGCCCATGAGTCCTCATCACTGAACCAAGGGACAGAGCAGCACTGAACACCTTCAGTCCATCCTTTAACAAGAATCGTGAAGCACTGCTGGGTCTTGAAGATTCCTCTCCCCAAGTTCCAAACAGTGCACGTGTAAGAGGGGATGCATTAATTCCTGTATGAAGTCATTCACCCTGGACACAGACCTCGATGAATGGACACAGACCTCGATGAAGGGGAAGGTTCTCCCTACTCCCCTCCTAAAAATCCCAGGTTCATGGAGAGTCTAGAATTGATATGTCATACAGGTACTTGGCCAGCTGACTCCCTTCCTCAGATGAGGAAATGTTTAAGCCCATCAAGTCTGCCCCCTCTTTTTCCTGTGTGGTCCCTCCATATATAACTAGATGTGGAGCCAGTCTCACATAAACCCAGCAATAATATGCACCTGCCCAAGGATAGACACCACTGGAGCAAGGGTCCTCTTGCCGATGTGGTGGTGGCGGCGGCTACCACCAAGAAAGAGCTTTCTGACTAAAGTGTCATGGGAGTCTTCAAGACCCAGAAGTGCTTCATGATTCTTGTTAAAGGATGTAGACTCAAGGTATTCAGTACTGCCCTGTCCCTTTGGTCAGTGATGGGGACTTATGGACAGGTGATGACTCCCTTGAAAAACTCAAACACAGATGTAAACACTGAGAATGAGGAGGACATACTAGTCACTGATTTCATCCTCAAGAAGTAAGAGGCAGATTGAATTGACAAGAGAAACCCCATTCCAACACAGAATTGTGGATGATGGACAGCATGGGGAAGCACACGTATGCCTTGTGAAGCTTTTCCCTCTAGGTGTTGAATTACATTACCAACACACCAAAGTTCCAGAGAGATTTGGTAGAAGAGCATGTGATACTTTGAGATAACTTTAATTTCAAGTGTCTACCACGTCATCTATTACCAATCTTTTCCTGAAGCAAGCTGCTTCACAATGCAACAGATGAAGTGGTTAGAGCAGAGGTCACCAGCATTGCTTTGTGCCATCACACCTGATTGCATCTCTGTGACTTTGTGGGGAGTTTCAAGATATCCTTCATTAATGCCCCATACAATGGGACCTTATTGTTTGGTTTGACTTCAGCACCTATACCACATAGGATGTCACATCTGTAGCATCCTACACACATCTTGGATTCTAGAGCATTTTCTGAAAAAAAAAATAACTCAAGGTAAACAAATATAAATATTTTGTGAACAATAAAAGCTACTAAAACAGTACATATATCTGTGTTATCAGTAAGAAGTATTCTTTATAGTGACAATAATTGGTGCATTCATCATTGTTTCCATAAGTACTGTAATATAATGCACACAAACCCCAAATTATATTTTTTGTAAACTTTTAGAAGCAAATTTCCATATCTTGAAAACTGTGCAACCTAGGCATATATTGTTAGACTATTTTTTGTTAACCAGACATAAGCTTCCACTTGACGACAAGAAATTCCGCTAAGTGCATGTTTATTGAGATATTTACAGAAATATGGAAAGATATGCTTAATTGTATAGTTAGCAAAACAATACTGGATATCTCTCAAGAGAAGGTTTGTGGTCTGCAGTCTTGTGGGAGGAGAGGCTAGATTGTGCCCTTCTGAAATGGAAATTTCTGATTAAAGGCTTATTGTGCCTGCTTATTCGAACTGTTTTTCTGAAATTAGTGCGCCTTGATTGCTGTAGCATAGACTAGATTCAGGCATCCTGAATCTAATTTTGTTTGTATAACTTGAGCACTAATCCAGGCCATCTCTTTTGAAGAAGGTTCCCCTGCACCCTAGTTTCAGGTGTATGCAGTTAGAACTTGTCTGATTGAAGACTGCTGGAACAGGGCTCATTTTTGAGCTTTTTTACTGGTTAATTGGGTAATTTGTTTAAAAAAGTTTGCGCGTTTTCTATTGTTAGATTAAAAAAATGCACTTTATTCATCTGCTTTTACTGTATTTGTGTTTCTTCCTACATTATTACTTTATTTTGCTTTTGCTGCTTGTTCTTTAAAGTACTTAATTGCGTTTATTCTGCTGCATTTATTACTGCTTGTTAGTAGCCTGATTAAATTGTAACTGTTATTCTAAGCCTTTGGTTGAAGCACTTGAGCTTCAGACCAGTTGTTTTACATTAAGAAGGTTTGTGGTCTGCACTGTTGTGGCAGGACTAGTAGCTTACATCCTTCTAAGTTGGGAGTTGTTGATTGAAGGCTTAGTGTCTGTCATTCTAAAAGTGTATTAGTTCTGGTTTAAGCACTTGGGCTTTGGGACAATTATTTTACATTAAGAGGATGTGGTCTGCACTCTTGTGAGAGGAGAGATTCTGCCCTTCTGAGCTGGGAGTTTTTAGTTAAAGGCTTATTGTGTCTGCTTATTTGAACTGTTTATTTCTGAAACTGGTACGCCTTGTTTGCTATAGCATAGACTAAATTCAGACATGCTGAATCTAGCTTTGTTTGTATAACTTGAGCACTATTCCAGACCATCTTTTTTTGGTGAAGGTTCCCCTGCACCCTAGTGGCAGGAATGTGCAGATGTTCTTCGTATTTCACTGTTGCAGTCATCACATTTGGGTCATCTGCCTGCAGGTAGACCTCAGCCGGCCTGAATACCAGAGTCTTGGATTCCTGCATCAGATGCTATCTCTTCTTCCATGACATCAGGTAGTCAGGGGTAGAAAACATGCAGCCGACGCCATTACATCAGTCTTTCTTGCTGTGCGGTGCCTGAAGCAGAAGCAGCTTGGAAGTGCTGGTTGGCTGACTCCTGAAATTTTAGTTTTCGAGTTTCAGAACCGAAGTCTTCAAAAAAGATAAGTACCCCATTGGGGATCTTTTTTCTTGCTCCAACCGATGTCAGTAAAAGTTAACAATTGTCTTACATGTGGAAAGCAAATACCTCAAAGATTTTCATTCGTACTGCATTCCTTGTTTAGGCCCAGACCACGACGTCCCTCTGTCGGTTTTGTGCCTTGTTCAACCCCTGAACTATTCGTCGTTGGGCTATCTTTGCAGCAAATTATTTTGGTACTCTGTATCCGTACTCCGAAATGGCTTCATTAAGCCATCCGACTACCGATCTTCCAAAAAAAGTAAGGATAAAGACAGAGACAGACCGCATAGGTCCAAAACGGCTGACGATGCTTCCGTTAAACTAGTCGCCAGTCAGCCGGTACTCAGTGAGGTGCTTTTGCAGCCCCTGATACTCGCTACTTCAGATTTACAGGCCCCTACTGACACCCATTCGGAGTCCAGTTTGCCGCGAGATGCTTCTTCAACTATGGAACCTGCGGATGTCTCTACCTTGGGTGGGTCCGGAGCGGCTGTGCAGGCACCAACTTCTGAGGGTGTATTCAGGCCTACAGACTTGCATTTTAAACCAACGCCATCTTCTTCATCCAGGCCTAAAACTCGCACCACGCCTAGAAAACCGACGTCCAAACCACATGATCAGGCCCATATGCCTAAAAAACAAATGCTTAAAATGGCTGAAGACCTTATTACCTTAATTAGGGGAAGCCAGCCTTCCCCCTCTAAGAGACCTAGAACTGATTTTTCTTCTGATCAGGAATCTGATATTTCTGTTCCTACTGATTACCAGGATTTGCTCTTCTCTACCTATGAGGATTCTGATGCAGAGAATTCCATTCCCTCTGCTTCCCCTCCAGAAGATTTTTCTTTTGGTGAAACCTTGAACACTCGTAGGGAGCATTTCCACTGGGAAAGCCAGGATTACTCTGATTCCAAAAAGTGGTTTAGGGAATTCTTACTCCTTCCTCAACACAGGCCTTTAGCTATCCCTCCTGTTCTGGATATTGTAGATGATGCCTTCTTGGAATCTAGCCTTTCCCCAGACACTTTACCTCCAGCTCCCAGAAAACCAGTCAGGTATCACAGAGTACCTGACTCTCACAAGTTCCTCTTCAAGAATCCTACTGCGGATCCCAAGACCATTTCCCAAGGACCAAAAGGCATTAAGGCTACTGCTGCCAAAAAATCCTACCCCTTCTGGTAGAGATTCTAGAACCTTGGACAGATGGGGGTAAGAAGGTATTCACTTCTGCTACTTTGGCCATTAGGGCTTTATATTGCCAGTTTCATATGTTAAAGTACCAGCAGCATATTATGGGACTACTTAAACAGAAAATTATGTTGATTCCTGACTTTGCTGAACACAAAGAATTACAGGATTTAATGCATTCTGCAGAACAGGTTGGTAAATATACTTTACAATGTGGTTTTGACTCTCTAGAAGCATCTTGCACGGCTGCTGTCACTGGGTATGTATTTAGAAGGCATGCAGGAGCAAAACTTGCCAGATCATGTTAAAGTTAAATGTCAAAGGAAAAAACTTTAAAGACCAATTCACGTAAGGTTCAAGTATGGCACCCTTTATTACTTGCAGCAAGGAGACAAAGCATGCAAATACAGGATTTGTCTAAATTACTAATGAGCAGTATGCTACTTTTTATACAATTCTATGAAATGTTACTTTTCTATTGTTGACGTAGTTAGACGCAGCTTTCTGCATTACTCTACAGAAAATGTTACTTAGATTTCCTGCTGACATGTTCAGATTTAAAACTCACTATGTGTTACATACAAAATGTTACTTAGATTTCCTGCTGACATGACTGGATTATTGTTGATTTACAAAAACATTTGAGAAAAACAGCCTGGCCTTGGGGCTTATTTTTAGCCCACTACAAACTTTCTATTCTTCAATTGTGCACTTCTAATATATATGTGTTACATTTTACCTAGATTCAAGGTACATTTCTAGCTTAGGTACAAGTAATGCTGACTACGGTTTATACTTTCAAGCAGCCTTTGTTTTGATTATCAATAGCTTCAGCAGCTGTGTACTTTCTCATGGCATAAGCAGAAAATCAATAACTCTTCAAGTCTCATGACACTAGTAGAAAACACTTTATTATTTTCATGACATTAGCAGAAATTAAATGCTTCTTGTTAATTTCCATGGCATAAGCAGATCATAGCTGCGCATATTTTCATGACATAAGCAGGATTGGAATGTCTCTAGTAGCTGTGCAGATTCATGCAGTGTGAACAGAATAAATGTATTAACCCTTTTAAACCTCGAATGCACTAAGCATGCATATTACTAATACATATTTTTCTAACACTAAATTACTGGATGCTCCTTTAAAGCAAGACAACAAAGCAGAAGTCCTCAAAAGGATGGAGGAAAAAGCTAAATCTATGCAAACTGTTAAAAATTTCCTACAAGTACAGCCTCCCAGATTTCGTAGGCATTGGCCTTCAAAGAATTGGTCCTTTCCAGTCTCTTCCAGGCCTTCTCAGTCCAAACCCAGGAACAGCAGACCCACCTAGGTTACAGTCTTAAGCTATGCACAGGCCGAAGCATTGAGGGGCTCCCACTTCCAAAGCAGGGCGTAGTAAGCCACCCCCCTATGGAAAAATGGCACAATGACTTGATCTTAACCCTTCCAAGCCCTGCTAAACTGCCTGCTCCCTTAGGAGGAAAGCTCGCCCTGCATGCAAAAAACTGGGAACTCGTTACCCAGGACAAATGGGTTTTGAATATAGTTTCCCAAGGATACAGATTCCACTTCCACACCCTAGCAACGCCAAACGGTTGGCCAGACCTACCCCCAAATCAGTGGGCGGAGGCCCAACAGCAGGTTATCTCTCTCCTAAGTATCAGGGCTATTCATCCTGTCCCAGCAGAACAAAGGGGACAAGGTTTTTATTCAAGAATTTTCCTGGTACCCAGAAAAAGACCACTCTTGGCGTTCTATCCTGGACCCCTCTCTATTCTAAACACCTTTCTGGTAATCCCAAAATTCAAAATGCTAACACTTCAACAGCTGCTTCCTATGCTAGGCAAAGATGCCTGGTTGGCAACCTTAGACTTAAAGGAAGCTTACCTGCACATTCCAATAAGGGAATCTTGCAGGAAATGCCTACGCTTCAGGGCAGGCTCCATGCACTATCAGTTCTCTGCACTTCCCTTTGGCTTATCTACTGCGCCCAGGGTATTCACAAAGTGTCTAGCTCCAGCCATTGCATTTTGCAGGCAGAGCAATATTCAAATATATCTATACTTGGACTATTGTCTGATTCAGGCAGAAAGCCAGGACTTGCTGTTAAAACATCTGGCATTCGTAAAGAAACTTCTAACCTCTCTGAGGTACACCATAAACAAAAACGAAATATCACCTACTACCCTGCCAACAGATTGTATTCCTGGGAGCAAGCTTGAACACAACTTCCCAGATGGCTTTCCTCACTCCATAGAAACAAGTTTATTTGACAACCTACTTCAAACTATTGGCCACAAAGACCCAGCTGTCTGCAAGGAAAATTCTGCAAGCCCTGGGGTTCATGGCCTCTTGCATTCTACTAATTCCATATGCAAGACTGCATCTGAGGAAACTACAATGGTATCTAAAAAGCATATGGTGTCAACATTCTCAGGACCTGGAATCAATGATTCCTATCATTCCTTGTATAAAGACAGAGTTCCTTTGGTAGGCAGAGGCCTGCTACCACAACAAGGGGCTCCCTTTCACTCTATCCCCTGCCACCTAGACCCTAACAACAGACGTATCAGACTGTGCATGGGGGCTTACTTGGCAGGGCTGTGCATTTAGGACAAATGAAACCAGAGACAGATGCACCTGCATATCAGCCAAAAAAGAAATAGCTGTGCAGAATTCCCTGACAACCTTCAAAGACTGCATTCTTCCAGGACAACTATTGGTAAAGACAGACAACACCACAGTTATGTGGTACATAAACAAGCAGGGGGGAACCCACTTGTACTTTCTTTGCAGACTAGCCACGACTCTGTGGAACACAGCCTTGAGCTACCAAGTGCACCTACAACCTCAATTCCTGCCAGGCAAGTTAAATTCACTGGCAGACCTAAGCAGAAATCTCATGGACCCACAAGAATGGAAACTGGAACCAAAAATATTCAACCTCTTGAACAAATGGAGGACTTCAGAGGTTGACCTCTTTGCCTCCCCTCGGAACTACCAATTGGACAAATTCTGCACAAAGCTTGGAAAGTGGATGCCCTGACCTTTGCTTGGGAAAGCCTCTCGGTTTATGCCTTCCCCCTCTGCCTCTCCTCTCGAAGGTTCTACAAAAGATCAAACAGGACAAGCCAAGGACAATACTGATTGCACCAGACAGGCCATGCCAGCACTGGTACCCCCTCTTGTGCAGTATGACACTGCTGGAACCATGGCACCTGCCTCAGACCCCTTTCCTGCTGTCATAGCAGGTTTGCCAGATTCTGTACCCTCAGCTTCAAACCCTGAACCTTGCAACCTGGCTTATTCCTTGAGCTCTCCAATAGCCTTCCTCAGTAAGCAGGTACTAGATGTCATTCTGGAGGCAAGGAGGCCTAGTACTAGAAAATCATATGCTGAAAAGTGGAAAAAATACTGTTCCTGGAGCCAGACTCCGGGGATGGGCACAACGGTGCCCAGCTTACCTCATATTCTTCAGTACTTAACAGAAATGATCCACAAGGGCCTATCCTTGTCAATTAAAATTCATGCCTCTGCCATTTCAGCACATTATAATACTGAGCCACCCCTATTCTCTCACCCCCTGCTAAAGCAATTCCTAAGAGGGGCCAAAAATGTAAACCCCCCCCCCCACCCAGGAGAGGCCCTACTCCAGCCTGGGACCTTAACTTTGTATTGGAAAAGCTCACTGTCCCTCCCTTTGAGCCAGCTGCAACTGCCAGAGTTGAAATTCCCTCTTGGAAAACAGCCTTCCTTCTACCCGTCACTTCAGCAAGAAGAGTGTCTGAATTGCAGGCCCTCATGGCAGTGGAACCCTTCATTATCTTCCACGCAGACAGGGTTTCCCTCAGGACCAATCCTTACTTTATTTCCAAAGTGGTGTATAGTGTGGCCCTAAATCAGTCCATTCATTTGCCTACTTTCTTCCCTAATCCACAAAACAAAGAACAAATACTGCACTCTCTGGACGTGCACAGACAACTTAGATTTTATTTGGACAGGACTAAGCCTCTCAGAACAGCTGCTAGTCGGCTTTGCTGCAGGGGCAGACGGGAAGGCCATTTCAAAGCAAACCATTTCTAAATGGATAGCCTGTTGCATTCATTTTTTCTACAAGCACCATGGGAAACCTACCCCACAGGGGATAAGGTCACATTCCACCAGGGCTGCATCTACCTCTTCAGCCTTTCTCAGAGGAGTCCCTACCAGGGACATCCTAGAAGCTGCTACCTGGAGCTCTGTACATACCTTCACCAAGTATTATCACATGCCTATTTTTTCTAAATACAGAGCTGGTTTTGCCACTGCAGTCTTGCAGGGCTTAATAGCTGGCCCTAATACTCTCTAACTTCCTCCTCCCTTCCTTAGGTTTGGGAATCAACCCAAATGTGATAACTGCAACCGTGAAACATGAAGAACATAGTAAATTTGTGTACAGTCCTGGTTACCCTCCCTCCAGCCCCCTGACTTCTCTTGGCTTTACCTTTCCTTCTTGTTTGGTGTATTTAATTTTTCTGGTGTATTTGCTTTTTGTTGGAGGTGTACCATAACATATATTTGCTTCCAATTGTGGGGGCACCTGACATCTGGCGCAAGAAAAACTGATGTAATGACGTCAGCTGCATGTTTTTAAACACCTGACGTCATGGAAGAAGAAGAGACAGCATCCGACGCAGGAATCCAAGACTCTGGTATTCAGGCCGGCTGAGGGCTACCTGCAGGCAGATAACCCAAATGTGATGACTGCAACAGTGAATACACTTGAACATCTACATTTATGGTAAGTGTACGCAACTGTACTTTAGAACTTATCTGATCGAAGACTGCTAGAACCGGGCTCAGTTTTTAACATTTTGTTGGTTAATTGGTTAAAATCAGTCCCGGCACCATAATGTCAGCTCTTCAAATTTTCCCTTAGAATGAGCTAGTTTTTTAGTTTTAGCACTAAAATCTGTTTCTTTGAGATCAGCACTTTTTTTGAACTCATTGTAAGCACTAAATAAGCTACAAATTACTACAGCACTCATCTTTCCTCATTTGTTTAGAGGAAAACAGCTTTTAGTACTTATTAAATAAGCACCTATCCAGGCATGTCTAAGGGTCAGCTCCCGGTGTTTTCTCCTGTCTACCTGATGAATCTGGGCATCTTGGGGCAATGCAGCAATTGTCTCATGTACACAGACAACCCTCTCTTCCTACCACCCAACACTACAACCTGTGAGAGATGCACTTATATAGCCAAACTGGAAGCAAAGCTCTCTTCACCCAAGACTGGACTAGACAGTCAAGAGGAGAAGGTAAACACTTGCACCACACCACACTCATCACATTGTCCCTCAAAACTTACACCACCAAAACACACACATAGAAACATGAAAGACACACCTACATTCACGGAGGCTCTCAATAAAAGTCTGCTGAAGCAACAGAGACCTCCAAAGCAGAAACACAAGCAACCTCCACCCCCATGAGAGATAGCCCACAAACTCAGTTTGCCACTCAACCACAGCCCATAAGGCATAATGTGCCCAACACTCTAGTTATAGGGGACTCTGTAGTCAGGCACATTGATGTTCCACTCACCAGGCTAAACAAGGAGAAAGTTACTGTCAGCTGCCTCTTGGGTGCTAGGATCAGCCACATAACGCATGCGCTCAGGTCACTCCAGAACAAATACAAATATGACTGTCATTGTCCATGTTGGTGTGAATGGCCTGAGACGTACCTCCCTGGACTACATGAAAAGAGACATGGAGGAGCTCTCCGATCTTGTAGCCCAGGCAGGTATGACCCTAGCCCTGAGTAGCATCCTGCCATCACCCAGAATGATACCACAGCACAAGGACAAAATGATTGACTTCAACAATTGGCTAAGCTTCTGGTGTCATTCTAAGGGGATCCAGTATCTGTCTGCCTGGGATGACATGATCGACAGACCACGATGCTTTGCCAGAGATGGGCCTGCACCTGTCACCCTTGGTATTCCGGATATTGGCTAAGGCTCTTGCCACCCCTATAGTGTCTTTTTTAGGTAAGGTTCAAATGACAAGTTTGCCACCTTAACAGGTACAAGCAAGCAAAATATGAGGGTAATGCTACTCAGTGCTAGAAGTCTAAACCTCAAAATGCATTCACTCGAGGCATTCCTTAAAATGGAGAACATCGAAATCTGTTCAGTGATAGAGACCTGGTTCAAGGCTCCAGAGAGCACCCCTGCAGCACCAGGCTATAATTCATAACACTCCTTTCAGCCACCTAACCTGGACCGAAACACTAAAGGCGGAGGCATGTCCATATTCATTAAGGACATCCACACCTCCAGGCTAGTTGCTCAGCATAATGCATCCGACATTATCCAAGTGCAACTAACTCTGGGCAAGACTGCAGTCCAAATTGTAACTTGCTACAGATCCCTCACCATGCCCCAGGATTCCCACTCCTCATTTCTTGATGCACTGGAAAATATTAGGGTACAACCCAACATCCTAATAATGGGCGATTTCTACTACCGCACCATTAACTGGGAAAACTACTCATGTACCAACTCTCTTGCTCAATGTTTTCTGGAATTCATAAATTCCAATGCCTTGGATCAACTTATCCACACTCCCACCAGGGGCAACAATATCCTAGACCTGGTCATTACCAACATGAGCGACCGTTGTTCCACACCAGAGGTCACTTCCTCGTTGGTCAGATCCTACCACAAGCTAATCACCCTAGACATCCACATCCCGCCCCCACCCCCCATTAGGGAAGCCACCGTAAAAAATTTCTCCAAAGCCAACTTCATGCTTCTTAAGACAGAAGTGGCAAACTTCACGACACCCATGCAGACGGACAATAGAGTTACAGCTGCTGAATCCTACACAAATGAACTTTATAAGCACTTACACGAGTGCATGGATTGCGCTATCCCTAACAGAACCAAGATGCTATCCTCCAAAAAAAGGAACCCAATCAGGTGGTCCCCTGCCATAAACAAACTCTACAACAGAAGAAAGAAACTGTTGCAAAAATAAAATTCCATGATTGGAGGAACTTCCCTGGTCAGCCTCAGTAAGAAGCTGAGATCCCTCATAAAATCCTCCAAAGCTAGTTACGAAAGCAAAATTGCCACGGATTCTAAAGACAACCACTAATCATTCTATAGCTATGTCAAGAATCTCAATGGCAACACTCAGATCTGCTCTGAGTTGCAGCACAATGGCACTATATATATATATATATATATATATATATATATATATATATATATATATATATATATATATATACAGAACCAACGGATATTGCCAACAATCCTGGCAGATAGGTTCAGTGCTAACTTTACCCCCCCTCTCATCCCCTAAAGAGCCGATCTCTATACCAGATGAATGCAAAGTTCCTGTAATCATGACTGCACAGGTAAAAAACACTCTCTCCAAAGCCAAGAACACAGCATCCATAGGATCTGACAACATCCCAGGCTGCATTCTACACGAACTGCAGAATGAACTGGCACCCCACCTAAGCACCATGTTCAGTCATAGCCTCATCTCAGGCTTTGTGCCCACTGAATGGTGCACAGCAATGGTTATCCCACTCCACAAAGGGGGAACCACCACTGATCCCGGGAACTACCGCCCAATTAGCCTAATGAGCCTGGTCTGCAAGGCCATGGAACGTATCATCATGGATCTTATACCCAAAGACATTGGTAATCTCCAAACTCTGGACCCCACCCGGATTGGGTTTATAAAAGGCAGATCATGTCTCTTAAACCTCAAACAAGTGAGGGTGAAACCTTTCAGGTCCAAAACCTGAGTACTCAGTTTGTAGTAGAAATATTTCAACGAACTGCCATTAGCTTGAAAAATGAAATAAAAGCACAATAACCAAGTCCATATTTGTCATAACATTGTTATTGATGTTTCAATCAACTAATTAATTAACGTAACGCACTTGCGCTATAAAATATGGTTCTGGGTTTTATCCTGTTACACTTGAAAAAGCCCGGTAAGACCGGGCGAAAGCGCTTGTGAACATTTCGTTGTATGTTTTGTTTCCTCTTTATTAAAGCAGTCGGCTTGTCCGAGGTTGGATTACCTTAACCACTTGGAGTATTTTTTTAGTTCAAATGGACTTGGTTATTGTGCTTTTATTTCATTTTTCAAGCTAATGGCAGTTCGTTGAAATATTTCTACTACAAACTGAGTTCTCAGGTTTTGGACCTGAAAGGTTTCTCCCTCACTTGTTTGTGGTTTTGAAACTTTCTGTCTCTTAAACCTGATAGACTTCTTTGAAGCATTCACCAAAGCCATAGATGAGGGTAAGGTGGTTCACATAGCCTATCTAGATCTCGCCAAGGCTTTTGACATCATCCCCCACTCTGGAATTATAGATGAGCTCACTAAACTAGGTATAAATCCCTATGTCACAAGATGGGTTGCCAACTAGCTCACTGACAGAACCCACACTATGAAAGTAGCAGACTCCAAATCCGACTTCAGACCAGTGACAAGTGGAGTACCACAGGGTTCAGTCCTGGGTCCTGCCTGTTTGGTATCTACTTTTCTGACGTACAGGCTAACACAGGTCTTTGGCTAACTAAGTTTGCAGATGACTGCAAACTAGGAGCCATAATCAAAACACCTAACGATGTGGACATCCTACAAAAGGGCCTCACGGAGACAGATGCCTGGTGTCAAAGCCATGGCCTCAGTCTCAATGTTAAAATGTGCATTGTCATTCCCTTTGGTAAAAACTCTGCACCCATGAGCTACCACATAGGTTGTAGTCTACTTAACACCGAAAGTGTGATAAGAGACCTTGAGACACAGGTGGACAGTAGTCTTTCCTTTGATGATCACATTGCCACAGTAGTCAGGAAATCCTATGTGTGGCACACCTCATCAGAAAAGGTTTCTCATCCAGGAAAAAAGAGGTCATTGTTCCCCACTACTCGTCACTCATTAGCCCATTATAGAGTACAGTGCCCCTTTTGGTATGTACCTCACAAGACATCTACAACAACTGGAAAGGCCACAGAAATACCTCACAGAGAAGATTACCAGCCTCAAACAGATGCCCTATGCAGACAGTCTCAAAAAACTCCAGTTTTACTCCGTCGCATATCGCCTACTCAGAGGCAATCTCTGCCTAACATACAAAGCTATGTCAAACCCAGAGCTGTTGGACATGCTCCACTGAAAGAAATCCCAATCCCTCTGAGCTTACACACTCTGGGGACCTAAACCTTGTCACTACAATAAACAGAACATGCTGGAGGGATAGATTCCTGTCGCAGAGACTTCCCATACTCTGGAACAAACTACCCATCTATATCAAAGCTCCTTATTAGCACTCTTCAAGAAAAAATCTTGATCGGATGGGAAATAGGAAATACACCCTGGGGATCACCTCTGTGGCTCTGCTCGACAGGAGCACAGGAAAATAATTTTCTTGGGTGGCGAAAGCCAGGGTACCTTTTTGGCTAGGCTTATATAGGCCCTTGGGCCAATAGCCTCGTACCTACCTATGAACCTATGTGCAACATGCAGTGCAAATATCAGACATAAGGTCATGCAAAAGTTTGTAAGTCTCTCGGTTTTTGAATTAAGTACATATGAGAATATTGCTTATTTTTTAATTACTAGCAAACAGCAATATTTCCAGTATAGTGTGATATAAACCAGTGTTTTCAGTGAATTGTCCTTGTTTTTCTCATTGGTGTTTCATACAATACACTTCAATAATGTGTAGGTCTTCCAGTTTTGAAAATATAACTTGATAATATGAATAATAAGTGAAAACTAAGATTAATTTCTCTACTGTAGGAGATCCTGGACTAAGTCTTAGTGTCATGTTGTTACTATGGCCTAATCTTGCAAATGCTTAATTGAAGAAGCCAGAACCAAAAAAGACACACAAGGCAGTATGGGTGTGAACTGGAAGTTTACAAAAAGGCAGTTTAGACTTGAGTGAGTTAAGGTCAATCAAAAGTTGCTGAAAAGCAAACAGGAGGGGAAGTTGTTGTCTAGCCTCAGATTTTGCTTTGAGAGCACGCAGATCTCCTTTTCTAGGAATCAGAAGGGTAACAAGGTTCTCTGATTTAATAAAAAAAAAAATGTCCGATTCGAGTCCTTTTCAGTCAGGGTCTCCTGTGGCAGTGGAGGTCTTTAATGGATGCTGCCCTGGGGACATAGAACCAGGGATTTAGGTGTCCTTTTTCTTTGAAGCCTCCTTAATACTCCTGTAGACTTGTCTGACTGTTCCACCATTGAAGCAGTCATGGAACAGCTGTTTATTTACTTGACATTTTGGTTGGCCATCACATGGGGCAGCTGGGTGAAGAGCTTACTGATGAGAGCCTACAACATTCCTTTCATAACAATTCCCATGCAGCCATCTCTGCCTTTCCCATATGTGCCACCCAGGAGATTTCCCGTCTGCTTCAGAAAAGAGCCATCCAAGAGATCCCAGCATATTTTCAGTTTTTTTAGTACCAAAAATATCAAGAGATCGCAGGTCCATTATAGGTTTAATAGACATACATTGTCATGTCAAAAAGATGAAATTCTAAAGGGTCACTGTGTAATCCATTCTTCTTTATACAGGATAGGAATTGGATGAACTCTGTAGACTTTCAGGATGCGCATCTCCACATAAACGTTGTGAAGCCATCCAGAGGGGTGCATCTGTTCTTGCTTGAAGCCAATCAATAACAGTTTAATTCCCTACCATTCAGTCTCACAACAGCATGCTGATTCTTCACCAAGTGCATAGCAATAGTCACAGCTCATCTCCGGCTGAAAGGATTTCTGGTGTTCCCATTTTTAGATGATTGTCTCCTTGCTGCCACAACAAACTGCCACAACAAGAGAATTCCTTATTCACAGAAATACTACTTGCTTCATTTGTCTGTCCTTGGGCATTTCAGTAAATATCAAAAACATCAGAATTGGAGCTTGCACACATTTAATTGGCTGCTATGCAGACTTCTTTCCCTCAGACATGTCATTACCAAGCTTCTGTAGACAGCTACTCTTCCAACTTCTCAAGTGTTAGGCATGATGTCAGCTTCCATAACTCTGGCACCACATGTAAAGTATCAAATGAGAAGTACTTTAGTGGCCATTAAGTTCTATGGTTTCAGTCCTTTCACCCCTCAGTTTTCCTATACATCTTTCTTCAGTCTGCAGACATCTGCTGTGGTGTATTCCAATACCTTTGATCCTGTTGAGTTTCCATTCATTTTATCCAGTCTGTCAGCCACTGTCACCACAGATGCCTCCTCTCTTAGATGGGGGGCATTATGAGGCAAGAACAGTACAAGGAACATGATCACAACAGGAAGCTGCTCATCTTCACTTCAGTGTCCTGGAGATGAGGGCAGAACTAGTTTTGCAGGATCTTCAGGACCTCCTATTTTCTTTTCACACAGGCAACACATCTTTAGTGTGGTACATAAACAATCCATGGGCAACCTGATCTTACCCACTTTGTAGAGAGGCCGTGAGGTAGTGCAATAGGCCATGTCTTCACAACACATTTTAATAGCAACACATATCCTATGTTAGACCATCCTTCTAGAGGACAAGCTCAGTCATTGTATTTTGAGCCTAGAGTGGTCTCTCGATCCAGAAATAAGCACAAATGATCTTTTATCTACTGGGAGCAAATTTACTGAGATCCTTGCCTTCCCAACCAATACCAGTGCAGCAGCTACTTCACCCTCTTTCCTTTACTATGATAGAAACCCAAGGACACTTTCCGCAATCCTTCGACATCTGTTCTGCTTTCTGCCTTTTCTCCTCTTCCCCTCATGACAAAGTTCCTACAGAAAGCTTCACTGTGCAAGGCCTCTGCCATTGTCGAAGTCCCCTTTTGGCCCAGGCAAATTTTGGTTTTCCATGCTTTGGCCTCATCTCAAAAAACAGCCTTGGCTGTTACTGCATACTTCTCAACCTCTTAGCCCAAGAATTGTGTATAGAGCCAAAAATAATGTGGGTGGGTGTATGTGTATGAGGGGGAGCAAATACTCAAAATACTGACAGTTCTTAAATATTGCTCTTGTAATCATATAAAGTGCCTCCTTTTAGGCCCATTATTTCGGGCAATAAATCAAAAACTTTTAATTTTGGCAAAGTAGTTGATGGATGGTTGAAACCACTATACAAGTCCATTAAGCATATTATAATTGACTCCTGGGACTTTTTGGGAAGGTTAACGAATGATATGATAACACCTGGAGCACTGCTAGTGACTATAGATGTAGTGGACTTATTTTCAAATATCCCCCAAGAGGAAGGGTTGGTTAGGTTAGACAACTGCATGAGGAAATTGAGCAACTACCCACATGACAAAATTGAATTAACTGGGGAGTTTATGGAATTGATTTTGAAGCACAATTATGTAATGTTTGAAGGTGAATATTATGTTCAAACTAAAGGAGTGGCTATGGGGGCAGCATGTGCCCCCATTTTTGCCAATCTGTATCTATACGATTGGGAAGTTGAATATATTTTCACAAGCAAGTGGTTTCCTGAGATATCATGCTATTATCGCTTTTTGGATGACATTTTTGATTTGGAAAAGTGATAGAGAAGAATTAGAATTATTCATGGGGTATTTGAACTCAAGAAGTAGTGACATGAAATTCACTTTCAGTGCTGATTCACATTCTATGCCCTATTTAGATACCTTAATAGTAGTGGATGATGGAAAACTTAGTTCCAAAATCTTTAAGAAAGAGACTTTTAGCAATGGATATTTAGAATACACAAGTTCTCACCCAACCACACAAAAAAATGAGTATAATTAAGGGGCAATGCATAAGGGCCGCCAGGATGACATCGGAATATACAGATCTGGTTATGGAGTTGAAATGTATAGGGAATATGTTCATTCAAAGGGGGTACCCCAGATGGATGGTTGAAAATGTAACCAGTTATGTAGAGAGAGAATGGGGTAAAAAGTATGTACCCCTATTGGGGAAAGGACCCCTGGTTAAGACGAATAATCCTGATTGTACAACTAGTGAGAATAATATTGATTACACCAGAGCCCGCATTTTACAATATACCCCATGGACCACTAATATTAAAAATATTATTTCTAATAATTGGAATATATTAAAAATGGACAGGAGGATAGTAGACATTGTGGGGAATGCACCCAGATTTGTTTCTAGGAATGGGTGTAATATGAAATTGGAACTAGAAAGGAAAATAAACACTGGGGTAAACATCTTGGAGGGGAATGGAACGACTAGGTGTGGCACGTGCAATCAGTGCAGGTACATACACTCAGAAAACAGTATTAAACTGGATGACATATTTGGGACTGTGATAAAGTTTAGGAAAGGCAATTGTAGGACGTCCCACTTAGTGTATCTTGCTAAATGTTCCATGGGTCCTAGTTATTATGTTGGGAAGACTGATAGAAGTCTGAGAGAGAGAATTTACGACCACTACTATTGTATCAAGAAAAAAGATACAAAAAATGCTTTATGGAGACATTTGGAAGGAAATAGTAATTGTAGTATGTTCCATTTTGGCATTTTGGACATAGCCAAAGAGAATCCCAGGGGAGGAAATATTAAGAAGAAATTAGGTGAGTTAGAAACCAGATGGCAAATTAAGTTAGATGCATCAACCCCTCCAGGGTTGAATGATCACATATCTGTAAAACCCATCTTGGTTAATATGGGGTAGACAGATGTATTGGGACTATAGTTTCTAACTCTAAGTATGGAATTCACACTACTATATTTATTTTTAAATTATTCATATATTATAGCACAGAGAATTTATAGATAGTATTTATTTGTACAAGTAAAGTATTTATTAGTATGTTTAAATGAATTTTTAAATAGTTATGGTGAACATATGGCACACTGGCACTTTAAATTTTTAAAAGTTTTTAAATTGACACTGTAATTAGTCAATTAATTATGTGATGCGAAATGAATGTATATAAATCTAATGGATTAGAGGTTATATTGTTCTGAGGAAGTCTAAGTGATTTAGATGAAAGCGCTTAACCATTGTATGAATAAAGGAAGTTTTTATTTAATTACGGAGTGCCAGTATTTCGAATCTGAGCCAGAGGGAACTGATTATACTACTGGTTTATAGAGTTGACTGTTTCCTGTGTACATTGATTTTCTGAGTTGCTTTGTGTGGCATGGATTCGTTAGATGAATTGCCTTCCATCTTTTCTCCTCGAAGGGACGAAATTAGAGGTATCCAGTCTGAGATGGCCATTATGCGTGGTGAACTGACTAGATTGATTGAACTAGTAAGCCAGTCCACGCTTCAAGGGAAGAATAATGTGCGTATGACGTCTACTAGTGCGCACAGCGTTAACGGTAAAAGTTACTCTATACCTAACGTACAGGGAGATGGTGATGAGAAGGAGAGAAGCACCTCTAATGGATCCTTATTCAAACCCGACGGGGTAACGGTTGAAAGAAGGAACGAATGTGGATCGGAGGCTGATTTTTTACTTTCGGGGGCCAAACCAAAACGCATACCACCAAAAAGAACATATACTACGGTTGCCAATGGCCAGCGTGCAGAGACCGTTTCCCACTATACGAATGTGAAAAAAGACGTAGGTACTAAGACATTCTGTTTCAAAAATGTTATTGTCTCTAATTTTGATTTTAGTGGGAAGTGCAAGGTACAAACAGCTCAAAACGACAATGGTGTTGGCAATATGAACACTTTTAAGACTCTTAAGGAACTCGTGTACGATTTTGGTAAAAAGCTTAAAGCGTGTAAGAGATTACAATTGGAAAATAGTTATTTGCTCAAATGTATTGATACTAATGTAGTCCCTATGGGACTACGTTTTTTTAAATACCCTATGGGTATTGAGTTAGATAATGTTAATATGAAAGAATGTTCCAAACTGTTTGATGGATTTGGTATTGCATTTATGCGTTTCATCATGCAATGTAATGACAAAAAAATATGCATTCTATTGAACGATCTAGACAGATTGAATGATGCCATTATTAATGATGCACTCTTTGATGAATATGAATACTGTATGAATTCACAATACAAGTGGGTCCAGAAGGAAGTGGAAAAACAGTTTGAAAGGAAATGTAGGAAATATCAGAGGACCAATATAATAAAGGGCAAGCTTATAGGTGGGAGAAGCAGGATTATAAAAAAGTTAGGGTGCAGCAAGGTTATCAAACTAATGGAAAGAAACGTAGTGCATATACAAATAAGGAGTGGCAGCACAATGATTATGGTTATTCTGACAATTTTCAACATTTGAGTAATGCTTCTGATGGTAATGTTTTTTTTTTGGCAGGCAAATGGAAAAGGGAAGGACACTCAGTGGTTCAAACCAGTGGTACAAGGGGGGACATTACAACAACCAGGAAAGGCAAATAGGGGAGGGACACACGAGGTAGCAAGTAGTGAAAGAATAGGAAAGATTGTGAAGTTGAATAATATAACAAGTGAGTACAATCAGTTTTTTTATACATAACTACACACAATTGGAGTTAAGGGAAGAGCACTTTACCCGGTTCAGTAAAGGGATGAAATATGTACCAGTAAAAAGGTTTAAGGTAGAGGACTTTATTATTGACTTTAAGAAATATTTAAGGAAAATTAATTTGGCTGTTTTGTACCAAGATGATAGTAAGAAGAAAAGAAATATGAGTGAATTTAAGAAGAAAAGCACATACACCCCACCCCTTAATGCAACTTTAGGAACTTTTGAGAAATTGGTAATTGATGAACTATATACATACAGCACAAAGGTTTACAAAACCAAAGTGAGGTATAACCTAAATATTCAAGAATCTGCAACATTAAGGGAATTACAAGGAGACAAAAAGACAAGAATAATGAAACCTGACAAGGGGGGAGGGGTGGTCTTATACGATCAGGATGAATATAAGAATAAAATTAATGGAATTCTTTTAAATTCAGGTCATTATAATATATCATCCAAAAATGAAGTAAATATTGGTTATAATAAAATCAGTTTATATTTGGAAGATCTATTGATAGATGAAATAATTAATGGAGAGTTATACAATTTTTTGAAAGTTGATTCCCCAATCATACGTACTATGGTAGGCATACCTAAGATTCATAAGAATCTATTGGACCCTCCTTTTAGGCCCATTATTTCGGGCAATAAATCAAAAAATTTTAATTTTGGCAAAGTAGTTCATGGATGGTTGAAACCACTATACGAGTCCATTAAGCATATTATAATTGACTCCTGGGACTTTTTGGGAAGGTTAATGAATGATATGATAACACCTGGAGCACTGCTAGTGACTATAGATGTAGTGGACTTATTTTCAAATATCCCCCAAGAGGAAGGGTTGGTTAGGTTAGACAACTGCATGAGGAAATTGAGCAACTACCCACATGACAAAATTTAATTAACTGGGGAGTTTATGGAATTGATTTTGAAGCACAATTATATAATGTTTGAAGGTGAATATTATGTTCAAACTAAAGGAGTGGCTATGGGGGCAGCATGTGCCCCCATTTTTGCCAATCTGTATCTATACGATTGGGAAGTTGAATATATTTTCACAAGCAAGTGGTTTCCTGAGATATCATGCTATTATCGCTTTTTGGATGACATATTTTTGATTTAGAAAAGTGATAGAGAAGAATTAGAATTATTCATGGGGTATTTGAACTCAAGAAGTAGTGACATGAAATTCACTTTCAGTGCTGATTCACATTCTATGCCCTATTTAGATACCTTAATAGTAGTGGATGATGGAAAACTTAGTTCCAAAATCTTTAGGAAAGAGACTTTTAGCAATGGATATTTAGAATACACAAGTTCCCACCCAACCACACAAAAAAAGAGTATAATTAAGGGGCAATGCATAAGGGCCGCCAGGATGACATCGGAATATACAGATCTGGTTATGGAGTTGCAATTTATGGGGAATATGTTCATTCAAAGGGGTACCCCAGATGGATGGTTGAAAATGTAACCAGTTATGTAGAGAGAGAATGGGGTAAAAAGTATGTGCCCCTATTGGGGAAAGGACCCCTGGTTAAGACGAATAATCCTGATTGTACAACTAGTGAGAATAATATTGATTACACCAGAGCCTGCATTTTACAATATACCCCATGGACCACTAATATTAAAAATATTATTTCTAATAATTGGAATATATTCAAAATGGACAGGAGGATAGTAGACATTGTGGGGAATGCACCCAGATTTGTTTCTAGGAATGGGTGTAATATGAAATTGGAACTAGAAGGGAAAATAAACACTGGGGTAAACATCTTGGAGGGGAATGGAACGACTAGGTGTGGCACGTGCAATCAGTGCAGGTACATACACTCAGAAAACAGTATTAAACTGGATGACATATTTGGGACTGTGAAAGTTTAGGAAAGGCAATTGTAAGATGTCCCACTTAGTGTATATTGCTAAATGTTCCATGTGTCCTAGTTATTATGTTGGGAAGACTGATAGAAGTCTGAGAGAGAGAATTTACGACCACTACTATTGTATCAAGAAAAAAGATACAAAAAATGCTTTATGGAGACATTTGGAAGGAAATAGTAATTGTAGTAAGTTCCATTTTTGCATTTTGGACATAGCCAAAGAGAATCCCAGGGGAGGAAATATTAAGAAGAAATTAGGTGAGTTAGAAACCAGATGGCAAATTAAGTTAGATGCATCAACCCCTCCAGGGTTGAATGATCACATATCTGTAAAACCCATCTTGGTTAATATGGGGTAGACAGATGTATTGGGACTATAGTTTCTAACTCTAAGTATGGAATTCACACTACTATATTTATTTTTAAACTATTCATATATTATAGCACAGAGAATTTATAGATAGTATTTATTTGTACAAGTAAAGTATTTATTAGTATGTTTAAATGCATTTTTAAATGGTTATGGTGAACATATGGCACACTGGCACTTTAAATTTTTAAAAGTTTTTAAATTGACACTGTAATTATTCAATTAATTATGTGATGGAAAATGAATGTATATAAATCCAATGGATTAGAGGTTATATTGTTCTGAGGAAGTCTAAGTGATTTAGATGAAAGCGCTTAACCATTGTATGAATAAAGGAAGTTTTTATTTAATTACGGAGTGCCAGTATTTCGTATCTGAGCCAGGGGGAACTGATTATACTACTGGTTTATAGAGTTGACTGTTTCCTGTGTACATTGATTTTCTGAATCATATAAAGTTGATAGAGTAACTGTTTTTTTAATTGTTCTGCATTTCCAAAAGGTATGAAATCTGAAATTCAAATGTCTGCCATTGTTTAGTGAGTTCAATCCTCAATGGTTTGCTAGAAAACCACAAATTTCATGAAGAACAGACCAAAATATGGGGGCAGAAATCCTGACAGTTGAGAGGTATGGCTGTTTGATGTCTGTCCAGATCTCTTATCTCATCCATTCAGCAAGCCTTACCCAGACATTGTCACATTCAAAGTAACTGCTTGGTTTCTCCATTTCCAGTGTTGACCAATGAGTCATCCTTCTCACATAGGGTTTTTTTTAATTCTCTCTACTTCTCAGAAAGATATCACCAGAAAAATTTACAAGAGCAGAAGAGGTTCTCTGTTTTGTAATACATAGAGGACTAGACCCTTTCTCCACTTCTATTCCTTCAGTTTTCAGCAACTCCTTTTGGCTCTGGCTCCAGTTATTCTGCCATCAAAGTTCAACTGGCAGCCATATTGAATTATTGCCAGTGTTTTAATTATACTTTCTTAACCTTATAGAAAGTGTGCTGAGCCTTTTTAAAAGGAACCTTTCTTTTTAGATCCCCCACCCAATTAGACTCCTGTGTGCCATGGAACATTGGATTTGGATATGGTTTTTCAAACTCTTACACAAGCTTCCTTTGATCCTTCATCCTTTAGTCATCTGACATGACATGGGGAGCCCTTTTCCTGGTTCCTATTAATTTATCAAGAAGGATATCTGAGGGATCTTTCAAGATGGCTGCACATTGAGTAACAACTTAACTCTAGCTCTCCCAGTGTGAAAACAGAAACTCAACAAAGAAAGCCAGTAGACTTTTGTGCTTATGGGGAGATTTTAGTTACTGGCTAGTAAGTGTATTACCTGGATGCCAGGAAAAAAAATACAGAGCACCTGGAAAAAATCAGCTACAAAAAGTGAGGAAGAAATACTGACTGGGGAAAGTTCTGCAACTATTCAACAAAAAGCAATGCAACCTCCAGACACGACTTGCAGTAACCTGCAGGAAGATACCTGGTTAAAATAAATGAAACACTGATGGAGTATATTAACACAAACAACAAAAGTTTGGAAAAAATGGAAGACACTTTAAACAGATATTCAGATGAGGTGATAAAGCTGCAAAAATCAGAGGTTGAAATGAAGAAAAGGCTGGCTGAATATGAGACTGCTCAGGAAGAGATGTTTCAAAAAATAATAAATTAGAGAACAGAGCACATAGGGAATCTGTACCAGATAAGCTGGAATGAACAAGATGCATTGATTTTATGAAAGCACAAATAAGTAACTGGACTGGTATTTCACAGCAGCAGTTAGTTGAAAGGGCACAGTATGTATATGCTGTAAACCTGGCTATGAGAAAGCAGCCTAGACCTTTAACAGTAAATATGCAGTCCTACTTGCAGAATGAGTTGATTCTGACAAAACTGTAGCAGGAGGACAATATACTAAAAGCAGTGTGTTTATGTAGAATGATTACTCATTGTACACCAGGCAGAAGAGTAAATTCATTCCACTATTCAGAGAATGTTGAGATGCAGGTGTGAGATTCAAACTGCTGTACCCAGCTATCTTCAAGGTATTCTTCCCTGGAGGGATGAAATCATTTTTTGATGAAGTACATGCTAAGGAGGAAATACAGATGTTAGTCCAGCAAAATATGAGCTGTGAAACAGAAGTCGATTCTGCTTCTTGTTCTTTTGGTAATAAAGACCACAGAGAGACTGTACCTTTGAAAACTTTTACACTGTTTCAATGGAAAATGTTGGCGAGAAGGAAGGGAGCATAAGAGTTGACTAGAAGAACTGAGGGTACATTGGAAATAAAACAGAGACAGGATTTGGGAGGTGGAGCTGAACAGTAATAAAAAACAGTAACTTACTGTGGGATTACAGTGCAATAATTATATTTGTGAAATATTACAGAACAAGAAAACCTGGAAATATTGGACTTGTGGGGGACTCCAAAGTATATGTCCTACTTCATGTCATTAATGGTCTGAAAAATGCTTTGGCGAGGGGAAGAGCGAAAGGAAAGTTAACCATAAGTAAAGAAACGTAGTATACACAATCACCCAATGAGTAAACCAGCCAGCAATATATAAAACTCCAAGTAAAACAAAATACAGTATTGCAGCAGGAAGCACGGCACACACAAAATGTCCACCAACACTCATAGATATATGAAATACTTTTAATAAAATACTTGCAAGTCAGTAAGCGCTTTCACCAAGTAAACATTGGCTTCATCAGACGGTAATGATAGTAAAACACAGTCATACACTTTATATAGTCATATGATTAATTAAAATAATTCAAATTCACCAGTAGCATATTCTATACCAACATTCATTTACATACATTGATTACTTTCAATTACTTTTTCGATGACATCACATATTAAAGGAAAAGCTCCCTTTTCAATGTATATGCTACAGTATAAAAGTTACATTTAAATATAGTGCCTTATAAATTGAACCAAACCGACTGGCAAAACATGTTCTATCTTGGTAGTCTTCTTTTATCAAGTACCGGTTTAATTGAA
This sequence comes from Protopterus annectens, assembly GCF_019279795.1. NCBI lineage: Eukaryota > Metazoa > Chordata > Ceratodontiformes > Protopteridae > Protopterus > Protopterus annectens. Next base: position 1,018,535,427 of record NC_056743.1, read on the forward strand.
ACTGTACTGTTTAAATCTGATCCTTTGTCAGCTCTCAGCCTAAGGATCCATCTAAGTTCAACTTCATTAGTCCTATTTTCAGTATTGCCCATTCTAGGTCCTACTTGCAGCATTTGTAAGGCTTTTAAACCTAAAATGATGAACACTATTACTAGCTGTCACATATCTAGCAAGTGCATTTGTGCTATTACCTGTTTTAACACTATATAAATGTTCCCTTGTGTGTTCTTTCAGGGTGCAATCTGTCTTCCCAACATAGAATTTTTTACAACATTCACACTGTGCTAAATACAATAAATGCCTTGTAGTACAAGTTGCCCTCACATTAAATATGTACCTTTTATTGAAATCTGGATGCATGAAAGTGTTATCGCTATCTATCAAACCACAAAACTTGCAGGAACCACATGGGTATGTCCCATATTGTTTATCACATACCATCTTGTTTTTATCTGGATAACATAACATTTTCAGCAATTTACAATTCCTGTATCCAAACATGGGATTATTCCCCACCACTCTGTTGATTTTGTCATCCATCATTAAAAGATGCCAGTTGTTCTGAAACAAATCTATAAGAAATTCATTGGAGTAGATGGTATTCCTGTGGATATTTGAAAGCTAGGAGGGAAAAACTGATAAAGAGCTTGAAGGTTTTGTTTAATGTTATTTTAAGAGGAGGAGACATACCAACATCCTGGAAGAAAGCAGTGCTAGTTGTAATACCTGAAGAGGGCAAAGGTTCACCAGATCCAGCTTCATATGGCCCATTTTAATACTAAACCACGATTATAAAGTGTTCATGTCTATAATGGCAAAAAGAATGGCAAAATTGATACATATGAATCAGTGTGGTTTTGTGGAGGGGAGGCAAACATTTGACAGCATTAACAGAACACAGATGATCCAGAGGGAAGCAGAATGTAAGAAAATACTATTGCTGTTGGTGGGTCTTGATGCAGCAAAAGCATTTGCCAGAGTAAACTTGGGCTTTATGAGCAAGGCAATGAAAGCATTTGCATTTCCTGAAAAAATTATAAGGTTGATTAGGAGGATATATGAGGGATTGGAGGCAAAAACTAAAGTGGGTAGAGCCCTCACTGATAATTTCTGCTTGAGCAAAGAAACCAGGCAGGGGGTGCCCTCTTTCCCTTGTTTGAATTATATTTAGAACTATTAACAAAAAAAAAAGGGTTTCAGAAATTCACGGATATAATTGGTATGGTAGTCAAGAAAAGCTGGCTGTATTTGCAGATATTTTCTACGTGACAAAACCAGAGAGAGACAGTGTTGTGGATCATTTTGAGATGGTTTCAGATCTTTTCGGTATATAAGATTAATGAAGCTAAAACAAAGGCAATAGCAGTAAATTATACCCACATATGAACTGGTTCAGCATTATCCATATTTATGGAGACATAAAATGAAGTGTTTGGAGTACGAATTAAAATGATCCTGGTGTAGCAGCTAAGGATATGTGGGAAGAGACTAAACAAAAGATAATACAAAAACTGAGAAAATTGGAGCTTTGTTGTATGGATATGGATGGTAAGACATAAGCAGTTAAAATGTTTTTAGTCCCATTAGTCTTGTACACAGAGCAGACATATTTTTATGAACCAGAGGAGAGGTTGTGGATAGCAATTAATAAAGAGCTGAAGGACTTTATCTGGGAGGGGAAGATGGCAAGAGTCAAGTGGGAGAAGTTTATTCTTCCAGTAGAACAGGGCGGATTGAGATTACCCGATTTGAAGGGGTATTTCAGAGCTACAGAGTTAAGGCTGCTATACATAGCACAAAAGAAAACTATAATTCAAAGTGGAAAGGGGATGATGGTGAAATAGGGGTGATCTCAAGAAACAAGGAGTGACTGGGATTTTGGATGCAGGCCTTTAAGGAGAACAGTAATCATACAGAATATTATATCTGTAAAGTAGCAGAAAGTATCAGAAGAACTAAGGCAACACAGGAATGGAGAGTTTTTGCTGATAGGGGTGACTGCAATTAGGGACATGTAGACTATATAGGCAAGAGGGAGCTGGAATTCCAAGTATTGGGAGCAAATAACTAAAGAGGGGAAGATGCCAAGAATTTATTTGGACTGCAGGTTAGAGAGAGTTTTCCCTGTCAAGGAGTGATATTGGAGTATAGGCAAAGGGAAAGAAACAGGGGAGTCATAAACGAAAGACCAGCACTGGTAGAGGTTGTAGAAGAATCTAGAACAGAAGCTGCCACTAAAAATGGAGTAATTAGTAGAGCATATAAAATATTGCATGATAAACTATAAGAATCAGTCAGAGGAGGTTAGAACGGATTTGTAAGAGAGATTGGATAAACAATCCAGAAAGAAACAGTGGGAGGATATATGTATGTCTCCCAAATATGCACAAAATCTAGAAGATTTAGGATTTTTGCTTGGAAAAGTTTACATAAAGATTTTTATACCCCAAATAGACTCCAGAGAATTTTTTCCTCAGGTAGACAGCAAATATTGAAGGTGTGGCAGGGAAGAAAGAGGTAATTGGGAACATATTTTCTGGGTGTGTGGTGAGTTGGTGGAATGTAAGGATTCCCTGCGAGATGCACTGTTAGAGATGCTGGGTGGGCAGATTGGTGTGATGAAGGAAATTATTTTTCTGAGCTATGATACAGAATTGGAATTGCCTAGATATGGTAAGGCCTTGCTGTGTCTAAATATGCTGGCTGCCAAAAAAGCAATTGCTAGAAAATGGAAATCAAAATCTAAACCAGCTGTACTAGAAGTAGTTAATATAGTAACAGAGGTAAAACAACTGGAATCAAGATCTTTAGAAAAGGGTAGGAGAAAATTACATAGGAAAAAATACAGGGAAGGAATGAGGTTTAAAAATAAGGCAGGACTTAAATGAGCCATTTAAAGTTTGACTGAAAATGATTGGGTAGATTATAAGTCATGTATAATGTTTGCACCTGGGGAGTGTGTCAGAATGGTTTATGATGTAAAATGCTTGCAACTAGAATTGTGTTGGTGTGGTTGGTTTTCCTTTATATAAATGTATGATTGCCTGTGTCATAAGTGATGGCTTAATATAAAGATCTTTCTTGTTTAAAAAAAAAACGGCAGGAATTGAATAATTTATGTACTGTCACTTAGATTGTAAGATAGATAGCAATATATGTGAAGTATAATGTTTGTAAGTGTGAACTCATTAATACAGTTTGATTACTTTTATATAAATGTGTGATGCCCCTGCACTGGCCCAGCAATCAAGGAGCCTCAATCCTCTCCACCAACATCAGGTGTAAAGAATGTAAATGTAATTTCTGTTAGCCTGGGAACACCAGAAAAGTGTGAAGAACTATGTCATGTGAAGCAGCTCTGTGTTATCCATATTGGGAAAGGATAATAAATACACACGCAGTAAAGTACAATTTCCCTTAAGAGCACACAGCGATGGCAGTCAGTCTGGGGCTGGTTTCTCTCTTTCTCTCCAGGTCCCCAATAAGACTCCCCACTGGCACAGCTATAGGGTCCAGATCTCAGTCTAGTGGGCAAGTCAAAACCTCCTGCACCCTCTCTGTCAAACCAGTGTTTCGTATCCCTGCCCAAGTAGCTGACACGCACTTTGAGATAAGAGTTTATACAACCATACAGACACTCCTGGGGAAGGCTGTGGCACAAGTTCTCCAGCTGTGCCCCTCTTCTGTCCAGTCTAAAAGGTAGTACAGCTGCCACCACCCACTAATATTTATCAGCTACTCAAAGGCCCTTAAAAGGGTAGCTGTTTTGTGTAGAGATAATTTAAGCTCTAAAATTACATTGCATGTATTTAGTAATACAGTTGAAAGGTTTAAAATATTTAATAATAAATAATAAAAACACAAGACGATACTTACTACACAGTGCTAGTCAAGAGTTCAGAGATCACAGAGAAATACTTAAAGTAGTTCAGTAGAAAAGTTCTCATATCACAGAAAAACAGACTAGTCTAGTCTTCCTATTTCCTAGCTATAGCTAAGAGAAAACACATTTTTAGATAACTTATATCTAGAGTAAGACAGTGCTGGTGATGTTGGATGTTCTCAAGACAAAATGCTCAGAGCTGTCTGATTCTTTCTTTTTAAATTGATAACACAGAGCTACTTCACATGACATAGTTCTTCACACTTTTCTGATGTTCCCAGGCTAACAGAAATTACATTTACATTCTTTACACCTGGTCAGAAACCAGAGCAGTAAAGGACATTTATACATGCAAATTCTAGCCATTAACTCTGGTCTTAAAACAATAGGCAGGATGCCTCCCTCTAGACATATCGGCTCTGAATTTTGACAAAAAATTGACTTATTAGCTTTGTTACATCAGAGTGCACTGTTAACATTTTTGCAGTTCAATATCCAATGTAGTCTCTTCACATTTTAAGAGAACAAGCCTGTGGCTTACATTAATATTTACAAATGACAGAATTATCTGCAAAATTCTATCTTGCTAGGCTGGCCTGGCAGCCTTCAGCTATCTTCACAAAATGCAAAATTCTATCTTGCTAGGCTGGCCTGGCAGCCTTCACCTATCTTCACAAAATGTAAAATTGGCTGTCACAAGTGATAATTCAATAAAGGTGTTTAAAAAAAAAAGATATCTGAGCTTCGTGGTCTTTGCTGAAAAACACTATGATAGTTTACCTTAGAAACAGGAGTCTTTCTTTGTTCCTGAGGTCACCACTGAATCAGCTTTGATCCAGAGAATTCTCCTACCAGACTTTCCAGATCCACAAGGGAGAGTTTCTGCTCCTCATTTTAGATGTTCACGTGCATCTCTATTTTTATTTCTATTGTACCAAGGGATTCCATTAAGGCACTCAACTCATTTTCAGCAGTAAAGTTAGGCTCCAAAGTTTCCAAAGTAACACTGTCCACATGGCTTTCCAACTGCATTACTCATATTTATTCTATCAGCAGCAAGCCTCTTGCGTATAAAACCCATGGCTCATTCTACAAGATCAGCTGCCACTTGTATGGCCTTCTTCAGAAACTCCTCCATAGAAGATATTTGTGTTGCAACAACCTGCTCAGCAGTACATACCTTCATTAAGAACTTTAAATTTAATAGTATTTCTAGATCCAGGTTTTCCTTTGGATCTTTCATCCTGGGGAGCATCCTGTCATGATGCAACATAGGAGGCTAAGTAGTTGGAGATTCTGTGCCATGATCCATGACAGATGGAAGGGACAGTACAAGCTGTGAAAGTTAGTGTACTTGTAATGGTGGATCCTTCTTGTCCCAGTCTGTCTACCTGGAAAAGCCACCCAACACTCCCATCCAAACTTCTACTTCCTTATTTTTGGAGGAATATGGTGGACCCAAGTCTAAAGAATGTTCTTCCTTGATAATTTGTATAAAGCTTTCTACTGCTTGCGGCAAACTAGCTTTGAGAGACAATGAGAAGCAGGTGCATTATAGAAGATGAGAGGAGTTGAGCACTGATGAAAGCTTCTATAGCAGAAATTTTCTAGCTTGGATCTGCCATAAAGGCAGATAAAGCCATAAGTTGCAGTGGATGAAGTGGGACAGTAAGGATGCAGCATTACAGTAAAGTAGATAGCTTCCATTTTTCTCTCCTTTACCCACTTTTATGTTTATACAAGTTACACATCCCCCTGAATACCACAATACCAGGTGAATTTTTTTCCCTAAGGAGAGAAAGTCACTTTAAAAAAATTCACTTTTGTTGCATTGCAGCTCAATTTTTCAATAATGGGGTCAGCATTTAAGCAGACTGTTTCCACAGTACAATCTTCATCACAGACAACTTGGCCAGCATAAACAATGATGTTAAGTTGTCAATCTCACCTTCATTCTTGCTGGATGGGTTCGGAGCCGATCCTCGGCTCCGACTCGACTTATACCAAAGCTCGAGAGCTATTCTTACCGGCTCAAGTTAACCCTGTATCCCACAATGCTAGGCGCTAACTACCCAGATCTCGTTTGCCGCTTAGCTGCGAGGTTGCGTTTTTGCCGGCTCTCTGGTAAATATTTCAAAAACAGATTTTTTGATAAGATTTTTCCCTTTTATTTTTTCAGGGTTAGTGTTTGTTATTTCCCCTTTTTACCCTTTACAGTAACCCGCCTTATATAGTCCCCTTTTGGGTCTATTTTCTATCCCCTCTGTCCGTCCTTTCCCTTACATTACTAGGCCTTTGGGCCAGGTTAGTTTTTAGTTAATTTGTTAAAGTTAATATTTTTAGTCTTAGTCTTGGTGTGTTGAAGTGACTGGACTAATCTTTCTTTACTGTCGTGTGTGTGTGTGTGTGTGTGTGTGTTCTACCACATTGCCTAAGGAGTCCAAGGTCTCAGGCTTCAAGAAGTGTGACTCGTGCTGTCAGAAAATGTCTCTGACAGACGGTCACACTTCTTGCATTTATTGCCTAGGCCCTCTGCATCTGCAGGACTCTTGTTCTGTCTGCCATGCATTCAGTCCAAGAGTCCTGCAGGAACGCAGAAACAAGTTGATTTTGAGAGGCTTGTTGAAGCCTGAAGGCTCCCCGGCCAAGTCCTCGTCGGCAAGCCTTCTAAGCCCACTAAATCGTCGGCTCCGAGTTCAGAGCCTCCAACAAGTGGTGCTACTTCTGCTTCGGCTCTGGCTGGAGCCGACGCTTCAAAAACTCTGTCGGCTCCGATAGTTTCGTCGGAACTGACTTTGACTCGTAAGCACTCCAGGTCCCCCTCTTTGGAGTCTGTCCATTCGGCTCCAAGATCTCCTTTGCTTTTGGAGCGCAGTCACCAGTCCCATTCCTCTTGGTCTTCCAGGATTTCGGACCATGACCTCGAGAGGGTGGTTAGCAGACACCTTAAGTCGCAGGCACTGGCCCAGATGCTTCATAGCGCTTCTCAAAAGACAGTGGCTATCCCCATTCCATCCCCTATTCCTCCTCCGACTCTACCCCTGAGTTCGGAGCCGGAGTTTGTGGGAGCCGGGACCATCGACGTGTCGGAGTCGATACCACCCCTTTTGGCTCCGTCGTCGGCTCCGATTTCTTCTATGGTGCCATCCTTGGAGGGATCCAGATGCCGTGACTCCCTCGTCGGTTCCGAGGGGGCGAGTGGCATCGGACCCTTGTCCAACCCCATTCTCCCTCTCGGAGCCTCAGCGCAGGTGAGTTCGGCTCCGACATTGGCCTCGGAGCCATCCCTCTCGGTGCCGGGAGGGGTCCTTATCTCTTCGGAGCGGGGACCTTCTTCCCTGCCTGATGGGGGTGTTTTCGAGGTCATGAGGAGTGTGCTGGCCCCTGTGCCTGCTCCTCGGTTGGCTCCCTCAGCTCCTCCCACTGTAGTGCCTGCTATGGTCTCTACCCATCCTCTCGACCTTGACCGAAGAGATCCTACGCCTCAGGGGCCCCCATTGGGAGCATCCTTCTCTTCTGAGGCCTCCCCTGATCCGTCAGGGGAGCCCCCTCAGAAGAGGAAATGTAAGAGGAAGTATCTGGACTCCCCTGAGTCTGTCACATCTGATAACTACTTGGATGAGTCGGAAGGGTCCCCACGATCCCCCTTTGAGGATGTCTCCTTCTCTGACATCCTTGAGATCCTCAAGCAGAGGGGGAACTGGTCTACCCTCAATCCTTCAGAGGACGAGTCGGTCTACCTAGAGGCGTTTGGTTCTCGCCCTTCCACCTCCTGGGTGTCTCCGCCCTTTGACCCCCTTATGGAAGTGGTGGCCAAGAAGGCATGGACGGCCCCTGACTCGATGGAACCTACCCCGCGGAGGCCTTCAAAATTTATCACAGCCCCTTCTGATAAACAGTTTTTGACCAAGGGAGTCCCTGTTGATGCCATGGTGGTGGCAGTAGCCACGAAGAAGGAACTGGCTGATCCTTCAGTACCTATCCATCCTCCTAATAAGGAATGTAGGACCATGGATAAGGTATGGCAAGCGGATGTTTTCTTCAGCGACCTTGACCATGTGGTCACTGAATTACTTATGTCATTTCATCCGTCTTCAGAGAGACTTGCTCACAGAAATGGGTGATACTCTACAGGATCCAACAGCTGCGGGGACTCAGGACAAAATCACTTCCCAGCTGGCAACCCTAAACTCGATTGTTAACTCCTCCATGCGGCTTATTTCTTATGCGGCCGATGGGGCGAGTAGGGCTGCAGGCACAGGTGTAGCTTTAAGACGACATGCCTGGATGCGTCTTTGTAACTTTGCTGACCCCTTTAAGGCGTCCTTCACCAACTCTCCCTTTGATGGTTCGGCATTGTTTGGACCTCAGGTGAAGGATACTTTGACCAGATGCGAACAAGATGGCAAGACTCTCTGTGCCGTGGGAGTCCGTTTTTCCACCCCATCCAGACCATACCCCAAAGGTCAGAAGGGTGGAAAAATGTGGTTCCGCAAACCACAGGGCGTCGTGCCGGACGCACGAGGTGAGTTCCCCTCTAGAGGCGGGGGGGGGGGACAATAACAGCCGCCGCCCCAGGGGCAGAGGGGGTCCGCAGAATCAGGGTAGCAGAGAAGCTGTCTCTGGCCAACCCTTCCAGCATCCCTGAGAAGCTGCCCGACTGTCCACCTTCGGAGGCAGTCGGGGGAAGATTATCACTGTACCCAAAAGCCTGGCTTTCCCTTACCGAAGACACATGGGTACGGTCGATCATATCCGAGGGTTACAAAATTCCCTTTGTCCACACCCCAAAACAGCCAAATAGGCTCCTTCCAGATATTCCACCCAGTCTAAGGGAACAAGCAGTATTAGAAATCTCAAAACTGCTAAGAAAAAGGGCCATCCAACCAGTCTCAGCAGACCAGCAAGGATCCGGAATCTACTCCAAGTTCTTTTTGGTACCAAAAAAGACAGGGGACTGGAGACCAATTTTGGATCTCAGCAGACTCAAGTCTGTTCAAAGAACGAAGTTTCGGATGGTCACGCTACAGTCCATTCTACCCTTTTTGGGTCAGGACCATTGAATGTGCTCTATAGACCTTCAGGATGCGTACTACCACATCAAAATGCACAGGCACTCCAAGAGGTTTCTCCGCTTCCGGCTGGGAGCCAGTCACTACCAATTCAGGGCCCTACCCTTTGGTCTCACTACAGCCCCCCGAGTGTTCACCAAATGCATGGCAGTGGTTACGGCTCATCTGAGGCGCCAGGGATTCCAGGTGTTTCCATATCTAGACGACTGGCTCCTTACCACCACCCCCAGGCATCAACTTATTCAATCCAGAGATTACACCATTCAGATTTGCGAAGAGCTAGGTATCTCCATAAACTTTGAAAAGTCTGCTTTGTCGCCTTGTCAGACTATTACCTTCATAGGCACTATATTAGACGCAGACGAACTCTCTGCAAAACTGACGGCACAAAGAGTCTCAGATATTCGCGAACATGTTCATAACCTTCTCCAGAACAACAAAATCCAGGCCAAGTTTGTACTGAAGACTCTAGGTTTCATGGCGGCTGCCATTACATTACCTCCCTTAGCTCGCTTCCACATGCGACTCCTGCAGTGGATGCTCTTCTCTCAGTGGTCCTTCCAGCAGCTCCCGATGTCGCACTACATTTTAATAATCCAGTTATGCAAGAAACACCTGTCTTGGTGGATGGTCTCCCCTCGTGACTCAGGGCAGACCCTTTGTTCCCCCCCCCCCCCAGGTTGCTACAGTGACAACGGATGCCTCCCTGATCGGGGGGGGGGGGCATTTTCAGGGCAGGATGGTCCAGGGTACTCGGCAACCTTTCGAGTGCCACCTGCACATCAATGTCCTAGAGATGAGAGCAGTTCTTTTAGCGTTACAAGCCCTTCAGGACTCTCTTCCCATCGGGACGATTGCAGTTCAGACGGACAATATGTCCGTAGTGTGGTACATCAACAAGCAGGCGAAACCAAGTCCTATCCCTTATGTCGAGAAGCACTTAGACTCTGGCAGTGGGCGATCTCCTCTCAGCAGTTTCTGATAGCAACGCATATCCCTGGGAAGTCCAACGTCATAGCAGACAGGCTGAGCAGAGCTATTCAGATGCCGCACGAGTGGTCTCTCAAGCACTCAGTAGTGGAAAAAAATTTCAGAAAATGGGGTCAGCCTTGCTGTGATCTTTTCGCTACACCCAAGAACAGCAAATGCCAAGAATTTTTCACTTTCTTCCCGGCCACCCCCCCAGAGATGCTCTAGTCCACGATTGGCCCCGGGGTCTCCTGTACACCTTTCCCCCTTTTCCATTAATCACTCAGTTGATTCAGAAAGCTACCGCCTTGAGATCCACAATGATCCTCATTGCTCCGTACTGGCCTCAACAAATATGGTTTCCGTTCCTGCATCATTACCTCTTGAAGCAGCCCTGGCATCTGGACCCAGTTCCAGATCTCTTGACCCATCAGTCGGGCAAGCTGCACCAATCCCTTCCCTCTCTCAGCCTCACAGCTTGGTTGCTCCACTTCCAACCTTAGCCAGGCTTCCCTTTATCTCCCATTCAGTGCGTGATATCATTTTAGCTTCTCACAAATCTTCTACCATGAGGATTTATGCCAGCAAATGGAAACGTTTTTCCTTCTGGGCAAAATCTAGGAACATAGACCCATTCGTGGCTCCTATCCAATCGGTCTTAGATTTTTTGGCCGAACTCTTTCATTCAGGATCTTCTTCCTCCACTATCAGAGTCCAGTTAGCGGCCATTTCAAATTTTCATGTTGGCTTGTCAGACTCCTCCATTATGTCTCATAAACTTTGCAAAGCATTCCTTAAAGGCATCTTTTTACTTAAGCCCCCGGTTAGACATCCCCCACCACAGTGGGATTTGAATCTAGTTTTAACCTCCTTGATTCTCCCTCCCTTTGAACCTGCGGCTTCCTGTTCTTTGAAGTTACTCTCATGGAAAACTTTGTTTCTAGTGGCCATAACCTCTGCGAGGAGAGTCTCATAACTTCACGCCCTTTGCGTTCGTCCTCCTTATCTGGTTTTCCATAAAGATAGTGTCCCTCAGAACTAACCCTCCTTTTTACCCAAGATATCTTCTGAGGCAAATCTAAACCAGACTATCGATCTCCCAGTTTTCTTCCCTATTTACTCCAACAGAGTGGAACAAAAGTTGCATTTCTTAGATGTTCATCGCCAACTCCGTTACTACCTGGATAGAACCAAGCAAATTAGGAAATCTGAGCAGCTCTTCCTATCTTATGCTGAAGGGAAGAAAGGCCTTCCAGTTTCCAAAGTAACCCTTTCTAGATGGTTGGCCTCTGTCATCACTTTCATCTATGAACTGAGGCGTCAAAAGCTTCCTTCAAGACCTGGAGTCCATTCAACTAGAGCCTTAGCTACGTCTATAGCCTTTCAGGACAGGTTGCCTTTAGATTCAATTTGTGCGGCAGCCACATGGGCCTCTCCCCATACCTTTATTTCTCATTACAAATTGGACATGGTCTCCAGAAGCCAAGCTAACTTTGGTTCCACCGTCCTCAAGAGTCTGTTCCGATGAGCCACCCAGGGTTGAGGTGCTAGGGATGTGGTCCCATCCAGCAAGAATGAAGGCGAGATTGACAACTTAACATTGAGAAGTTATGTACCTACCATAACATTCCATGTTAGTTGTCTTCTTCTCGCCTTCTTTCTTGCGTCCCGCCCTCCAACCCTCTAGCCTGGACAGACCGATAGGATCCTATGGAGCCTTCCCTTTTTGCCCATTATTGTCTCCAGTGGTTATCCTATTCTTGGGATGGCTATCTATATGGCTATGCCTTTCTCTCCTTTGTTCTGGGGGCAGAACTGCTATAGTGTTAGCTATCAAACAAGATCTAGGTAGTTAGCGCCTAGCATTGTGGGATACAGGGTTACCTCGAGCCGGTAAAAATAGCTGTCGAGCTTTGGTATAAGCCGAGTCGGAGCCGAGGATCGGCTCCGAACCCATCCAGCAAGAAAGAAGGTGAGAAGAAGACAACTAACATGGAATGTTATGGTAGGTACATAACTTCTCATTTCTTATCAGTTTCTTGTCCATTCAAGTGGCCAAGCAGCTATTCTCCTTCCATCCCAGTCTTCCCAGTATACAGGTAACAGCTGCCTTGTTTCCCTTTGAGGTTCCTGCTGTCCTACTCCTTCCAGGCGTTTATCTCCTTTCTGTCGCTGTACTGCCCAGACTCCTCACTCATGTGATCCAACAAATGTGGTAGTCTATGTAGCTTGTTCAGCGCTGACTGAGCTGAGGCGAACAGTTGCATTCCTGCTGGAGAAAACATCTGCTAAAACAATTACTTTTATGATGGTTTACACCGTGAGCACTCTGTGGCATCCAAAAACTATCTCTGCTGCTGCATGATGGTCTGAGAAATCATCATCTACAAGTGCAAGTCTTCCATTATATTCTTACCAGGCTACAAAGCTGTGACAAGATGTGCTTACTCTCTTACCAAATCACAAACAACCAAAATCTAATTCTGCCAACCTTCTGCTCTGTTAGCCATCAAAAAACGCAGTCTGTAGGTTATTTCAGTACCCAGTCCATTGTGCCATCATGGCTTTCCCAAAGTCTAAACAGTCAAATCTTTCCTTAGTCTATAAAATCTCACTCATTTCTTAATTTCTCAATCTTACCTTATTGTTTAGTGTAACCACTTCCTGGTCAGTGAAGATGGTTTTGACTGCTTAGCTCTATGAACTTGTTTTACCTATCCACCAATCTTTACTAGAACAGAATCATGGTGTCTTTGCTTTTTCAGAAAATCACCTGAATCATCCCCGATGACTCAAGCTGCTTAACATTAGGATTCAAATATCCAGACTACTACTTTTATCTGCTGCTTGATCGCTTCCATGGCATGGTCTATATCTACTTTCCATAAGATCATTACCAGTGTCTAATCACTGATGTTTAGCCTCAGTCTAATAAAAGTTCCCCTTATATTTAGACCATTCTTCACAAAGCATCTCTTTACTTTTCTCCACATCTGAAGTCATTATGCCATAGACAAGTTAAAATACCTGTAGTGTCAGAATTGCTTCAAAAACACACACGTAAATGCTAAAGATTTTATGCTTCACAGAGCAAAATAAGGGTGTGACCAGCCTTATAAAGCACCATGTGATCTCTGATTTGCTTGTCATTTTAAGGCTTACTGTGCAGTCAGATATATTGTTGGCAACGATATGCCAGTCTTTTCAACTAGTTTTTTAGCTTCACAGTTACAGGTTGCTGTTTTTCCCCTGCTGTGGCACTGTGTTTTCCATGAGGCTTTACATTTCCTCAGTCTTGTAACCCAAAGCTGGCACACAATTTTGTGGGAGATGAGAAGCAGCAGAAGTGCAACACTTGCTGGTTGTAGAAGTGCCCCCCCCCCTACTACAGCTGTGTGTGTGTGGTATGTTAATGCTAGTCATTAATGACTTTGGAGTATCCCTGCCCACCTCTCACTCCCATTCGCAGTCCATAGATCTCAACCAGTCAGGGACAAATCTCAACAAAATCTGGGACACTTTTAAAATACTAGCACTATTAATGTGAGACATTAACAGAATACGAGGGTGTTCTTTTCTTGTGTTGCAGTACTCTTAACATGAGGGATTCCCTCCCTAGGTGACCCAAATGTCCAACCAGTATACCAAAGACTTAAACTACTGCAAGGTTCATGCAAAACTGCATATAGGATAAGAGCCAACGTAGGCCATAAAAGTGACGTCTACCCTTACCATCCTCAGAACTTTTCTGCTGCCAGTCCAAACGCCATCTTCTAACATTTGTCTGATCACGGAGTGGTTGCTGTTTCAAATAAGTGCCCATTGGGGAATTTGTGTTTTTTTCTTGTTACTGCATGTTTTTTGAGGTTAAATTCATCCAAGAAAGGCAAGTGCCATTGTGGAAGACAAATTCTACACTAAGATAACCACAATCAGTGTTTTTTCTCTCTGGGGTCCACTCATGACTATATGGCTTGCACGATTTGTCAGGCATTTGTCCGGAAGACATGCCTCAGTCGTCTTTCTGCCCTGAACATCTACCTTGAGAATCAAGAACTGAAGTGACTAGCGCTTCCAGTGGAGGGTATGTCTGGTCTGTCCGGTGAGCCTCTGAAGAAGGTAAAAAAGTTAGGCCTGAATCTTCAGCTGTGCCTCTGAACCTGGATGTCCCTCTCGAGGCCAGTGAAGGCCCACAGGTCTGTGCAGTTCCTTGTTTTCTTCCTGCAGCAGGTACTGGTTTGGAAGCCGTTAAGGAGAGCTCCATTAGCATGTCCACAGAGGCCTTGCACATGTCCATTCAGGATGGTAAGGGAGAACCGTGGCTCACTTCTTTGCACGTTCCTTGCAGTACTTCTCCTGGCTTGGTTGTTGAAGACCGTCCATCTTTGCCAGAACGTAGGCCTACGTCAGCCCATCCATCCCAGCTTAGGGTTGATCCTCCCCTTAAAAAGAGAGAAAAACAAAGACATGTTTCAACCTCTCCAGATCCCTCCCCAGACTGGCAAGCCTTTTCTCAGGAATTCTTAATGCTTTTCTAGTGCCAAGACCTTCCTCTGTCCCTCCTACCTCAGTTTCTCCTCCTCCACCTTTGTCTGGGAGGTCCACAGGAGGCTTCCGAGGAAGAAGAAGTTTCATCCTCAGATGAGTCTCTGGCGTACTCTACACAAATGGACTCCCCTTGGGTTTATGCTTCTCCTGACGATTCCAACGGTGGTGACTCCCCTGAGGAAGATGTATCCTTTGGAGAAACAATCTAAAGGATGATAGACTTTTTCAAGTGGGGAAAGCTCACAAGTTTCAGAAGTGCAGAAGAGGTACTATGACCTCTTTCAGATGGATTCCCCTTCTCCATCTATTCCACATGTGCTACCTGCTGTTTTAGGGATGCTTTCCTTTCTGTATCCAAAAATCCAGATTTAGAACTTCCAGCCCCAAAAAGGCCAGATAGGTTTTACAAGGTCCCTGAAGACAGCAATTTTTTTTTTTTTTTTCAAACGTTCCCCTGCAGATCCTGCTGTGATTTTAGTGTCTGCAGATAGACCTTCCATATTTTTGCCCTCCACTACCCTTCTTCCCTCAGGTAAAGACAGCAAGATGATGGAGAAGATAGATAAAAAAAAAAAGTCTACACATCCTCTACTTTTGCCTTCAGAGCCATGCCTTCAGAGCCATTAACTAGAAGACTCATGTCTGAGTATGTTCTGGCCCTGCTTTCTTCAAGCTTCACACCTGTTGACAGATCCTCCTGATTCTACAGCCAAAGCATAGATATCCTCTCTCTTGACAGCCTCCTCCCAAGTAACTAGACCCTCCATTAAGTGCAGTTATTATGCAGCTGAGGTATCTGCTAGATCAACTGCGTCTGGATCTGTCCTTAGGAGATATTCTTGGCTAAGATTGCAACCTTTGTCTGATGGTATCAAGGCAAAACTTATGGATGCACCTTTTGACAGTTCTGCTGTTTTTGGTACTAATGCTTCTGCCCTTTTCAAATTCTTTCAAGAAAAGGGAAAAGAGTTGCAGGAAGCATATTTTTGTATCCCCCTCCCCAGTCCCAAAGTATCATAGGAATTATCTTCCCGAACCTCATTTTGTGAGGAAGAAAACCAACACCCCTCCTTTCCCTCACAAGAAAAGGGACACACAGGCAGAGCTCTTCCAGATCTCAAGCAGCCTCTACTCAAAAGCCCCCCTTTCCTTGTCAAGCTAGGTAGTCTGTGACAACCTGCCCAGTCTCTCCAACATTCCTCTTTTCCAGCACCTTTCTCACTTTCTTTCTTCAGGGGCAAGCATTACCACAGACAAATTGGTCCTTTCTGTTGTCCAAAAAGGTTACTATATGGTTTGAAAATCCATCCCTCCTTTCATGGGCATCCCTCAGCCCCATCGAAACCAGCTCCTTCTTTATTCCTCGGGTACTTCAAGACTTGATCTCACAGGGCACCATTCAGGAAGTTCCCCCTCTGCAAATAGCAAAATGGTTCTATTCCAGAATGTTTCTTGTCCCCAGGAAAGATGATCCATGGAGCCTAATTCTAGATCTGTCCCAACTCGATCTTTCTTCAGGTTCCCACCTCGCATGCTCACTCTCCAGACTCTGTTCCCTCTTTGCTTCCTCAGGCCTTTATGGTTTCTCTAGGTATCAGGGATGTATATCTTCATATCACCATTCACCGTCTGTTAAGGAAATTCTTACGTTTTTCTGCTGCTTCCTTCATTTTCAGTTTTGTATTTGACCTTTGAACTCTCCACGGCTTCACGTATATTCACAAAATGCTTGGCTCCTGTTATTGCCCTTTGCAGACTTCATAGAATTTTCATTTACCTTTACTTGGATGACCTTATTCAAGCAAACTATCCAGACACTCTGCAATAGAACCTTCAAACAACTATATCTCTACTCCAAAGCCTGAGGTTCACTGTCAACTACAACAAGTCTTCCCTCAACCCTTCTCAGGATTGGGTTTTCCTAGGCTGCAAGGTAAGGACAGTCCTTATGATGGCTTTTCTTCCTCTGGAAAAAATGCAGTCTCTGCTGACCTACTTCCACCAGTTGCTTCCTGTAACTTCAGTGTCAGCCAGTGAGTTTTTCAAAATGCTAAGCTTCATGGCATCTGTTATCCCCATGTTACCCTTAGCCAGACTTCTCATGCAAAAATTTCAGTAGTATCTGAAAACACTCTGGTGCTAGCATACTCATCCTGTAGAAGTTTTTCTTCAGGCAATGGAGAAGAGGAAGAACAGTTACACAGGTGGATTTAATAAATATTCTCTGAATCCAGGTCTTCCTCTACAGACACCACATCCCGTGCAGGAGCTATTTACAGATGCTTCAGACATGGGGTGGGGAGCAACATTTGGAAACTTAAAAGTTCAAGGCCTTTGGTCTCCTTCCTTAAGGAACCAACATATCAGCATCAAAGAGATGATGGCTTTGATTCTTCCTCTCCAAGCTTTCCATTCCTCTCTCCGCCCAAGTCTTCTGAAACTGTTCACAGACAAACACCACAGTCCTTTGGCATGTGAACAAGCAGGGAGGCACAAAGTCATACCTGCACTGCAGGCTTGGCCCTTCTTCAGGCCTGGGAGATTGCTTCTCAAGCAAAGGTCACAGTACCTCTGCTATTTACATTCCTTCTGCTCAAAATGTTCTGGCAGACACTCCAAGCAGGTCCATGACACAAGCCCACAAATGGATGCTTCACAGGGATGTTTTTCTGGACATTCTCCTCTAGCGTTGTACTCTTTAGGTAGATCTCTTTGCCTCCCCCTTGAACAGACACCTTCCAAAATTTTGTGCCAGATTCTCTGGTGTGGAAGATGGATGCTCTATCATTCTCATGGAAGTGGATGTTTCTTTATGCATCCCCCCACTCATTCAGAAGGTTCTACTGAAGATTCTGCAGGACAAAACAAAAATCTTGTTGGTGACCCCATTTTGGCCAAGATAGCACTGGTTCCCCCTTCTGCAGTTAGCCAAGGGCAATCATCACAAGTTAACTCACAAGGTGGATCTTCTCACACAAGACAAGGAATCTCTTATCCACGCACATTTAACAACTCTAAGCCTGACTCTGTGGGTGATAGGCTTCTGATCCCTTTCAGACGCCTTTTTTTCTGCGGATGTGCTTCTAGTCCTGCAGGAGGCCAGGAAACCCAATATAGGACATCCTACTTATCCATATGAAAGAAGTTCTCTATCTGATGTCTGAAGAAAAGGCTAGATCTGTTTTCAGTGGACATTCCCCTAGTTCTTTGTGTGAGCTGCTTAAGGCCGGATTGGCTTACTCTACAGTTAAATCCCACTTATCCGCCATTTCTGCATGTCTGCTTCTATCTCCTTTAGTTTCTAGGCTAGAGGTTATGCTCTTTCTTAAAGGCATCCGTCATATCAGACCTCCCAGGAAACCTGTTCCTCCTCCCTGGGATTTGAGGTTAAGCTCTTTCTTAAAGGCAGCCTTCATTTCAGACCTCCCAGGAAACCTGTTCCCTCCTCCCTGGGATTTGAATTTTGTACTGGAAAAGCATAGTACTGCTCTTTTAGATCCCTGCAGTCTCAGCTTCTTTGAAGTTTTGCACATGGAAGACTATTTTGCTGGTAGCCATCACCTCTGCTGGAAGAATTTCTGAACTTCAAGCCTTAATGGCTTTCCAACCTTTTCTCACGTTCCACAAGGGGATAGTTGAAAGCTATCCAGTCTGGCAGGTATTCATTTCCCCAGTCTTCACCAAGGATGACCTGCCTGCTTCAGATCATTATCTGTCCCTCCTCCCAGAAGAGAGCTACGCATGCAAAGCTTCATCATTTTTCTCTTCTCACTGTCCATTCCAGCAGTTGCCCAAGCTGTTAACTGAACTTTGGGCTTCTGGGTCGTAGTCTGAGCTTTATCCCTCTCTGCCAGAGGAGCCAACAAGATTGTTTCAGTGATGCTGTTCAGTAAGGAAAATTCGTAAACATTAATTGTGCCAGTAGTTTATGAAATGTAGCAAATTATGTTGTGCATTAAGGCTGTTTGCTCCTCCTTTACTAAACATTGTAAGACTTGTATTTATTGTATTGTGATTTCATGTTTTGAGTCCCCTAACCTCTAGCTAATGCCTTGTGAACACGATTCAGCATTTTTTCTGATTAATTTAATTTCACTCTGTGTACAAATCTTTGCAGTTAACCTGGTTTTCATTTTGCAGTGGTATGAATGTGTCAGAAGTGCAGTGTAAGAAGTGAAATTGTAGAACCGATGAAGATACCTTATGATTTCATTTGAGACTTGTAACTTTTATAGGAAAATCATTCTTTAATAGATACACAACTGAGGTCATTATGCTGCTGTGGTTGGAGTCCGTCCCTTCACTGCAGAAGGTTCCAGACTAATTAGTGGCAAATGTTTCCTTGCTGCAGTCTTAATAGAAAGTGAAGCATTCTAATTATGTCTTCCTTACCTTTTCAGGTATGGCACATTACCAAATCGCAGAGCACTGAAGAATTCAAGGCTTGTTAGCCAAAAGGATGACGTTCACGTTTGTATCCTCTGTTTGCGAGCTATCATGAATTATCAGGTACTTGCATATGGTTTGGGTTGGCTTAAGATGATTTTCAAGAAATGCAATGGGAACAGAGTTGAGCAGTTTGCTCTTTAAGGACTGTTTTTTTTTTAAGGTGAGACTCATATCAAATGTCATAATGTGTTCATATTAACAGTTAGTGATGTGTTTATTTTTTTGTTTATTCTTTAATAGATGATCCTAAATGAATCCTTTTTCAGTCACGGAATAGGAGTTACCAAAATTATAAGAAGTATGTGTGTGTGCGTGAATATAGAGGCTAACAAAATACAATTTCAGAAAAGACATGGGGGTGAAAGTAAAATATCTAAATATCAAAAATATTAGAATCTTGTACAGTAAACATTAAATGCATGTACTGTATATCTGTTTACAAACTGCACAATAAATGTATCCTCTCCCCATTCTTTTTTTGCAGTATGGTTTCAACTTGGTGATGTCTCATCCTCATGCAGTGAATGAAATTGCACTCAGTCTCAACAACAAGAACCCCAGGTAAAAGTGTGTGTGGGGAGGGTATCTAGTAGTCAGAATAAAAAGCACAGCATAAAATTCTGGATTCTGGGTGGGGGGTAGGGTAGACTCTGTAGATTGCATTGTTAATAATTTGTTTCCTACTGGAAATTTGGTCAGAAGTAATACAAACTGCAAGTTATGCATCTGGCTTTATGTTGTGCAACAGAAATTCAGGTAAAACTGTGTAGGGTGTGTGTCTGTGGGTGGGTGGTGCTGTTCCTTTCAGCTTTCCAGAGATTGTGATGTACTGTACTCAATTGTGTCCTCATATAACATGGATATCTATTTGGAGTGGTAAGTTAAGAGGTTGCTAAAGGTTTAATGTGTGTGAGTGGGTAGGGTAAGTTGGTTAGAAAATATCTGCTGTCAGTCTGTGTCTGTCAGAGACATGGGGCTACACAGGGGGTGAATTTTCAATTTCTCATGCATTGGTCAAGTTTTTGTGTTTTATTTATTTAGCATGTGGTTTGGGGGCATTCATTGCCTAGGATAACTATGTCCAACTTTGGACCTATGTATATAATAATCATTTGGTGATGCTGCGGTAGCATTGTCGCCTCACAGTTAGATGTTGCCCATTCAATTCTCAGTTGGAGTGTCGTCTGTGTGGTGACATGCGTGAATGGGCGTTCCTTCGTTGAAGGTTGTGTATTAGGCCTGGCAAGCCAGCATGTAAAACTCTACTGCCAATCATTAGCGGACCGGAGTTCCGCTGTGGCGACCCCTAACAAGCCGAAAGACACAAACAAATTTAACCAGGTAGGCCCATTGGAGACTGTCTCTTTTTAGAAGCAGTATCTGGTTAAGCGACTTACTCAAGGTCACACAGTAGGCAAATGAGGGCTGAGGGAGTCAAACTCTGTACCACAGAAACTACAGCACACAACCTTTAATGTCTGCACCAACTATTCGATACACTTTCCACAAGTGAGAGTATGATGTTCTATACCTTAGATAAAACCTACCATGTTTATGCATTGGTGAGCTAAATTCTATCCCAGGGCTGCTTCATGCTTCCTCACTTGTCCTCCTCTGATTGCCCTTCCTCCTCATGCCACTGATCAAACCCATGTCACTTTGGGTCATAGTTGACTTTACCCTGTATACCAGTGGAGCTGACTTACCCAAAAGTTTGTTTTACCTGATTGTAAATTTTACGTCCTTGAGTGTTTTTACTTGGATTCCCTTATTTGTGTGTTTTATGCTGATGCTGCTCTTTCCCTTTTGTACCTCTTACCCTCTTGTTTTTTTGCCTTATACCCTCCTTCTCTGTTACTGTTGTGCCCATCCTTCTTATTTGCCTGCGCTGTCCTTCTCATTCTGCCACTGTTTTACAACATTAACTTCACACTACTGTCTTATTTTGGAGAGTTTTCCTTCTCTAAGCAATACCCTTCTGTAGTTTTATACGTAAGTTTAGCTTGCTCATCATAAATTGCCCTGTACAATGATTACCAAACTTTCTTTAGAGTTCCCATTTCATTATTCACTAAACAGCTTTCCTGAGAGTCCAGTGAGTCTGCCTTTTAAATTAAAAACAAAACATCAAATCGCATTTCATCGCAAATTCAAGTAGTAACAACACTGACGTTATTGAACTTGGAGGTAATGAATATGTAAGGGACTTCATAACAGTATATTTAGAGTTCCATTGGTATGGAGAATGCATGAGGCTCGCTCTTTGAAGTGATGTTTTAATTTTATAAAAGCCAATAATTTAAGTTAATCAGATTTCTCATTTTCCTGTTTTGGAGCACTGTGAAGTAGTGCTTGATGAAATGCCTAGAATTCTGTAGGCCTTATATTGAATATATAAAGACCACTGTGATCCGAAACTAAGAAAATTATGTTTTAATTTTTTATGGATATTTTTATGTAATGTATTATATTTTTTACGCATATTTTTAAATTTTTATGCATATTTTATGTATATATATATATATATATATATATTTTTTTTTTTTATAGGGTACCCATGCTGAATTGTCTAAAGGTCATAGGTTGGTACTAGGCCATCGGCCCTAGGGCCTGTACAAGCCTAGCAATAACAATTCCCTGGCTATTTCTTCCCACAATACTTACTTCCCTGGACCCCTGTCTAGCAGGGTGACTGACATGATCCCCGGGGTGAATATCTAGCTCCCATCCATTGTCAAGGTTCCTTTTGAAGAGGGCCAAAGAGGTGCTCTGCTTGACATGTATGGGCAGTCTATTCCAAAGTCTGGGTAGTCTCTGGGTCAGGAACCTATCCCTCCAGCATGTTTTGTTCATTGTGATGACAAGGTTTAGATCCTGGAGCATGTGGCTCTGAGGGATTGGGATTTCTTTAAGTGTCGCTTGTCCAATAGCTCTGGGTTTGACATGGCCTTGTATGTTAAACAGAGATCGCCTCTGAATAGACGATATGCGACAGAGTATAGCTGGAGTTTTTTTAGTCTGTCAGCATACGGCATCTGCTTTAGGCCTGTGATTCTTTTAGTAAGGTATTTCTGCGGCCTTTCCAGTTGTTGCAGATGTCGTGAGAGGTACATACCAAATGGGGTGTTGTATTCTATAATGGGTCTAATGAGGGATGAGTACAATGGGACAATGACCTCCTTTTTTTTGGATGAAAAGCCCTTCGTGATGGGGTGTGCCACATAGAAGGATTTCCTGACTGTTGTGGCAGTGTGGTTATCGAAGGTGAGACCACTGTCCACCTGTGTCCCTAAGTCTCATCACACTTTCGGTGTTTAGTGTACTGCCACCTATGTGGTAATTCACAGGTACATGTTTTTTCCCAAAGGGGATAACTATACAATGTTAAGTTGTCTATCTCACCTTCGTTCTTGCTGGTTGGGACATATCACTTCTTATCAGTTTAATATCTGACATGTCCTTTATCTGGGGACCATATATTAGATCAAGTGTAGTATTTGTTGGCATCAGAGCCGATCCTCTGCTCCGACTCGGCCATCTTCTATTGCTCGAGAGCTGTTTACTGGCTTGAGGCTACCCCTTATCCCATAATGCCTAGCGCTAGCTACCCAGATCTCATTTGCCGCTTCAGCTGCGAGGTGTCGTTTTACTGGCTCAGGCTTGTATTAGTTTATTGTAGATCTTTTTTCTTCAAAAAAATAGTTTTTTTTTATAGTTAACTTTTAGTCTTATACTCTTGTCATTAGTTTAGTGTGTTGTATTCGGTCCTTTCCTCCCCCTTTGGAACTCGTTTAATTTAGAGAGTTCTTCCCCTTCCCCCCTCTCTCTATCCTTTTAGGTAGCCATTTAAGTTAGAGGCTTCCTAGTTTTAAAAAAAAAAATAAATAAATATTTAGCTTTAACTGTGTGTGTTTCTTTTTGTTGATATTGGTGTCGTGGTATTTTGTTTTCACTTATCGGCCTTTTGGCTAAGATCAGTGTAGTATCTCTTGAGGTATTTGTTGGATACAGGATGTCTAAAGAATCTAAGGTGTCTGGATTCAAGAAGTGTGACTCATGCTGTCAGAAAATGTCTCTGACAGATGGGCACACTTCTTGCGTCTATTGCTTAGGCGCAGTGCACCTGCAGGACTCTTGTTCTATATGCCATGCATTTAGTCCAAGAGTTCTGCAGGAGCATAAGAATAAGCTTATTCTTAGGGTCTCTTAAAGCCCCAGGAATCACCAGCCAAGACTCACCCTGTGAAATCCCCCAAACCGACCAAATCGTCTGCTCCAAGCTCGGAGCCGTCATTGGTTCAAACTTTACCTGCTACTTCGGTTTTAGCCATCAGAATCTTCGGAGCCATCACGGAGCCACAAAAGGCTAAGGTCCCCTTCTCAGGAATCCATACATTCGGCTCCTCGGTCTCCCCTGCTTCAGATTGAGCGCAGTCACAGATCTTCCCACTCCTCTCTGTCCTCTAGGCTCTCGGATCACAACATTAAGAAGAGTGGTCAGTAGGTTGCTGAAGTCGCAGGCACTTGCCAAGATCTTGTCCAGCCCTCCTCAACAGGTGTCTGCTCTGTCCACTTCTATCTGTGTTCCTCCTCCAACTCCCTTGAGCTCGGAGCTGGAGTTTGTTGGGGTTCGAGTCGTGGAACCGTTGGCTTCGATAACTATTTCTCCTTCGATTCTGTCGTCTGATTCCCTCGATGGTGCCGTCCGTCGGGGGATCTGGGCGCCGAGGCTCCCTCGTGGAACGTTATGGTAGGTACATAACTTCTTTTTTCTTGGCATTGAGCTTGAGCCCATGGCTCTGGCACCAAGCATCTGTTTCTGTAAGGCCCTTTTGTAGAATATTCACATCATTTAGGGATTGAATAAATGGCTCCCAGTTTGCAGCCATCTGCAAACTGTTAGCCAGAGTCCCTTAGTGTTGGCCTGTACTTCAGAGAAGTAGATGCCAAACAAGAGCGGTCCCAGGACTGAACCCTGAGGTACTCCACTTGTCACTTGTCTGGAGCTGGATTTGGAGTCAGCTACTTTTTACAGTGTGTGGAGTTCTGTCAGTAAGCCAGTTGGCAACCCATCGAGTGGCGTGGGGATTAATGCCCAATTTGTTGCAGTAAGTTTATCTATGATTCCAGAGTGGGAGATGGTGTCGAAGGCCTTGGCGAGGTCCAGATAGGCTGTGTGGACTGCTTTACCCTCGCTCACAGCTCTGGAGAGACTGATTGAAGAAGTCAGTCAGGTTCAGGAGATGAGATCAGCACTGCACAAACCCAAACTGGGTGGGGTCCAGTGTTTGAAGTTTGCCAATGTCTTTGTTTATAAGTTCCATGATAATACATTCCATGGCCTTACCAGAACAGGCTTGTCAGATCAGGTGGTAGTTCCCAGGATCCAAGGTGGTCCTGGGAAATGGAACAACTGAGGAGACCTGGCAAGTGAACCTGAGGGAGCCGATTAACAGTTGGTACCAAGGTTTCTTGATCCATGTGTACAGCAGCCACAAAAAGATTACGGAACTGGATGTGTATGTCCACCTTAGAAGGGTTACCTGGTGATTGTTAGGAATTTGCTTCATGACCTTTTAGGGTATGAGTAAGCTTTTCCGCTGAAGATCTCCTAAAAGTTGGAATACCCTTAAGATCATAGCGATGTTAGCTAAGAGCTTCCAGCTGGCGCATCTTAATTTGATAACTCATCCGTGGGAATGGCCAGTAATGGATGGCCTTGGAGGATTATGATGCGTTTAATTTTTGGAACCCTTGGAGTTTCACCAAACCCCTTTGATGGTTCCTTTCTTTTTGGACCACAGGTGAAAGACAGCTTGACTAGGTGTGAGCAAGAAGGCTGTGGGAGTCCGTTTTTTCCACTCCTTTCAGGCCATACCCCAAGGGTAAGAAGAGTGGTAAATTGTGGTTCCGGAAATCCCAGGGAGCCTCGCCTGACACACGTAGCAATTTTTTTCCTCCAGGGGCAGAGGAGGAAACAACAACAGACGCCGCCCTCAAGGCAGAGGGGGTCCGCAGAACCAGGGCAGCAAAGAATCCTTCTCTGAGAAGCCTTTCCAGCATCCCTGAAGGGTTGCTCGGCTGCACGCCTCTGGAGGCAGTCGGGGGAAGACTTTCACTTACCCAAAAGCCTGGCAAAATTTAACGCAAGACAAATGGGTACAGTCAGTCATATCCAGAGGTTACAAAATTCCCTTCTCTCAACCCCCCTTACCGTCAAGCAAATCCCTTCCAGATGTTCCACCCAATCTGAGGGACCAAGCAGTCATAGAAGTTTCAAAACTGCTAGAAAAAAGAGTCATCCAGGAAGTCCCGGCAGACCAACACGGATCCGGAACTTACTCAAGGTTCTTTTTGGTACCAAAAAAGACAGGGGACTGGAGACCGATTCTGGATCTCAGCAGACTAAACAAGTCTGTTCAAAGAACAAAGTTTTGGATGGTCACGCTACAGTCCATTCTACCCTTTCTGGTTCAGGACAATTGGATGTGCTCCATAGATCTTCAGGATTCGTACCAACACATCAAAATGGACAGGCTCTCCAGGAGATTCCTTCGCTTCTACTGGGAGCCAGTCATTACCAGTTCAGAGCTCTGCCCTTTCGTCTCACCACAGCCCCCAGAGTGTTCACCAAATGTATGGCAGTGGTCACAGCTCACCTGAGACGTCAAGGATTCCAGGTGTTTCCATATCTAGATGACTGGCTCCTCACTGCTACTACCAGGCATCAACTTCTGCAAGCCAGAGACTACACAATCACAATCTGCTCCCAGCTAGGCATCACAATAAACTTCAAAAAATCTGCCTTGTTGCCCTGTCAATCTATCACCTATGTAGGAGCAGACTTGGACACAAGGATCATGTCCGCAAGGCTTCTGCCAGACAGGGTATCTTTAATTTGCCAGCAAGTACAAATCCTAATGCAGAGCAAAAGGATCCAAGTCACGTTCATCCTTCAAACTCTGGGTTCCATGGCAGCGGCAATTCTTCTAATCCCACTAGCCCGCTTTCACATGAGGCTCCTTCAGTGGCTTCTGTTCACACAGTGGTCTTTCCAACAGCTGCCCATGTCTCATGACCATGATTACAAAAACATGCAAAAGGCACCTTTCCTGGTGGATGGTCTCCCCATTAGTGATTCAGGGCAGACCCTTCATTCAGCCCCCTTCGGTTGCCACAGTGACCACAGATGCCTCCATGATGGGGGGGGGGGCATTATCAGGGCAGGACAGTCCAAGGCACTTGGCAGCCTCACGAGTACCATCTGCATATAAATGTCCTAGAAATGAGAGCCGTGCTCCTAGCGTTGCAAGCTCTTCAGGACTCTCTCCCTTCTGGGACCATTGCAATTCAAACGGACAACATGTCAGTGGTGTGGTACATCAACAAGCAGGGCGGAACCAGGTCCTACCCCCTATGTCGAGAAGCACTCAGACTCTGGCAGTGGGCGATTTCCTCCCAACGATTTCTGATTGCGACGCACATCCCTGGGAGGTCCAATGTCATAGCGGACAGGCTCAGCAGAGCTATTCTCATGCCTCACGAGTGGTCTCTGAATCAGGTAGTTGCGGATCTGATCTTCCACAAATGGGGACAGCCTTGCTGCGATCTTTTTGCCACCCCCTTCAACAGCAAATGCAGCAACTACTTCTCCATTCTTCCGCTTCAGGTCACACCCAGAGATGCTCTAGTCCACGATTGGCCTCAGGGACTTCTTTATGCCTTCCTCCTTTTCCCTGATACCAAACTCATACAGAAAGCAATATGGTTGGGTTGAAAATGATCCTCATTGCCCCTACTGGCCTCGACAGATATGGTTTCCTGTTCCTGCACCATTACCTTCTCGATCAGCCCTGGACTCTGGATCCGATTCCAGACCTACTGATTCATCAATCAGGCTGCTGCATCAATCCTCCAAACACTCCAGCTCACAGCTTGGTTGCTCCACTTCCAACCTTAGCCAGGCTTCCCAGCATTTCCCGGCCGTATTGAAATTGTCTCCTCTCACAAGTCCACCACTAGAAGGACTTATGCTAGCAAATGGAAACTTTTTCTTGTTGGGCAGAGGCTAGGAACATAGATCCCTTTTCAGCCCCAGTCCACGAAATCTTGGAGTTCCTAGCAGAACTTTTTCATTCTGGGTCTGCTTCTGCTACAATCAGGGTTCAATTAGCGGCCATTTCAAACTTTCATGTTGGTTTTCTAATGCAAACATCATGTCTCATAAGCTATGTAAAGCTTTTCTAAGAGGGACTACTCTCCTTAGACCTCCAGTGAGAGATCCCCCTCCTCCTTGGGACTTAAATTTGGTACTAACCTCCTTAATTGTGCCCCCATTTGAACCTGCAGCGTCCTGCTCCATTAAGTTTCCATCTTGGAAAACTCTTTCTGGTAGCTATTACTTCAGCCAGACACGTCTCTCAACTTCAGGCACTATGTGTCCATCCTCCATACTTAGTTTTTCATAAGGACAGGGTTGCTCTGAGGACTAATCCCTCTTTCCTTCCGAAAGTCTGCCAATGTATAGACCTACCTGTGTTTTTTCCCAACCACACCAACAAGGCAGAATACAAATTACATCAATTGGATGTCCATAGACAACTGTGTTTTTACCTGCATAGGACGAAGGATATAAGGAAGTCGGACCAACTATTCCTTTCCTATTCTCTGGGCAAACAAGGTCTCCCAGTTTCCAAAGTGACCTTATCCAGGTGGTTGTCTCACATTATTACTTTCATTAATCAATTAAGAAAGAAAGAGTTGCCTATCAAACCAAAAGGTCATTCTACTAGGGCTTTGGCCACCTAAGTAGCCTTCCAATCTAGGTTGCCCATGGATTCTATCTGTGCAGCTGCTACTGGGCAAATCCTCATACCTTTATTTCTCATTACAAGCTAGATATGGTCTCCAGGAGCAGAGCTGACTTTGGTTCCACTGTTGTGAAGAGTCAGTTCCAATGAGCCACCCAGGATTGTAGGTGCTAGGGCGCTGTCCCAACCAGCAAGAATGAAGCGAGATAGACAACTTAACATAAAGAAGTTATGTACCTACCATAACGTTCCATGTTAGTTGTCTTCATCTCGCTTTCTTCCCACCCTCCTCCCCTGTCCTATTGGATCGAGAGAGTTTTGGTTTCACTGGCTGAGTGTTCTCTGGTTTGTTTCTCTACTGACTTAGAGAGTATGACAGGTATGCTCAACCTGTTTGGACAGGTTGATTCTCTGGCTATGTCTGAGGTTAGCTATTACAAACGAGATCTGGGTAGCTAGCGCTAGGCATCATGGGATAAGGGGTAGCCTCGAGCCAGTAAACAGCTCTCAAGCTATAGAAGATGGCCGAGTCGGAGCAGAGGATGGCTCAAATCCCAACAAATACTACACTTGATCTAATATATGGTCCCCAGATAAGGGACATATCGGATATTAAACTGATATGTCCCAACCAGCAAGAAAGAAGGTGAGATGAAGACAACTAACATGGAACGTTATGGTAGGTACATAACTTCTTTTTTCTTGGCATTGAGCTTGAGCCCATGGCTCTGGCACCAAGCATCTGTTTCTGTAAGGCCCTTTTGTAGAATATTCACATCATTTGATTGAATAATGGCTCCCAGTTTGCAGCCATCTGCAAACTGTTAGCCAGAGTCCCTTAGTGTTGGCCTGTACTTCAGAGAAGTAGATGCCAAACAAGAGCGTCCCAGGACTGAACCCTGAGGTACTCCACTTGTCACTTGTCTGGAGCTGGATTTGGAGTCAGCTACTTTTACAGTGTGGGTTCTGTCAGTAAGCCAGTTGGCAACCCATCGAGTGACGTAGGGATTAATGCCCAATTTAGTAAGTTTATCTATGATTCCAGAGTGGGAGATGGTGTCGAAGGCCTTGGCGAGGTCCAGATAGGCTGTGTGGACTGCCTTACCCTCGTCTACAGCTCTGGAGACTGATTCGAAGAAGTCAGTCAGGTTCAGGAGATGAGATCAGCACTGCACAAACCCAAACTGGGTGGGGTCCAGTGTTTGAAGTTTGCCAATGTCTTTGTTTATAAGTTCCATGATAATACATTCCATGGCCTTGCAGAACAGGCTTGTCAGATCAGGTGGTAGTTCCCAGGATCCAAGGTGGATCCCCCCCTTGTGGAGTGGGATAACTGTAGCCGCATGCCACTCGGTGGGCATGAAGCCTGAGGTGAGGCTATGATTAAACATGACACTTAGGTGAGTTGCCAGTTCATTTTGTAGTTCATGCAGTTCACAGCCCGGGATGTCATCTGGTCCCATGGATGCTGTATTCTTAGCTTTGGAGAGTGTGGTTTTTATCTGTGTGGCCATTATTACTGGAATTTGGCAATCTTTCAA
Source organism: Protopterus annectens (assembly GCF_019279795.1). Taxonomy (NCBI): domain Eukaryota; kingdom Metazoa; phylum Chordata; order Ceratodontiformes; family Protopteridae; genus Protopterus; species Protopterus annectens. Next base: position 1,018,564,699 of record NC_056743.1, read on the forward strand.
TATTGAGATGGGCCCTTTAGCGGATGAGAGGGGGGTGAAGTTGGCACTGAATTGATCTGCCAGGATATTGGCAATATCTTTGGGATAAGTATATTTAATGCTATTCTCTTGTAGCTCAGACCAGATCAGAGCATTGCCATTTAGATTCTTGACATAGCTATAGAATGCCTTGTCTGTGGAATCTTTGGCAATTTTATTTTCGTAACTGGCTTTGGAGGATTTTGAGGGATCTCAGCTTCTTACTGAGACTGGTAAGGGAGTTTTTGCATCCTAGGATTTTCCTCTTTTCTGCAAGTTTCTTCCTTTTTTGTAAAGTTTGTTTATGGCAGGGACCACCAGATTGGTTTCCTTTTTTTGGAGGAGAGCGTCTTGATTCTATTTGGGATGTTAGGATTCATGTACGAGTGGATGTGCTCATACAGTGCCTTAGTGTAGGATTCAGCAGTCGAACTTTCAGTTCAAGTCTGCATGAGTGTCGTGAAGTTTGTCGCTTCTGACGTGAGTAGCATGAAGTTGGCTTTGGAGAAGTTTTTTACCGAGGTTTCCTTACTGGGGGGTGGAGGAGGGATGTGGATGTTAAGGGTGATTAGCTTATGGTCAGACCTGACCAAAGAGGGGTGACCATAGGTGTGGAGCATAGATTTCCCATGTTGTTAATGACCAGGTCTAGGATATTGGAGACCCTGGTGGGACTATGGATTAGTTGATCCAGGGCATTGGAATTTATGAATTCCAAGAACCATTGGGCAAAGGTGTTGGTACACAAGTAGTTTTCCCAGTTAATGGTGGGGTAGTTGAAATCCCCCAGTATTATAGTGTCTGGATGTATCTTAATATTTTCCAGTATGTTTAGAAAGGTGTAGTGAAAATCTTGGGGCATATGGGGGGGAGGGTTTGTAGCAAGCTACAATTTGGATTGCAGTCTTACCTAGTGTTGCACTTGGAGAATTTCAGACGCATTGTGTTGTGCAACTAGCCTGGTGGCATGAATATCCTTGGTGAATATGGACACTCCTCCACCTTTAGTGTTTTGGTCCTGATTTTGTGGCTGAAAAGTGTGGTAAGCGTTGTAGCCTGGTATTGCAGGGGTGCTCTCTGGAGCCTTGAACCAGGTCTCAGTTATTGCACAGATATTGATGTTAATTTTTAGGAATGCCTCGAGAGAGTGCATTTTGAGGTTTAGACTACTAGCATTACCTTCAGGTTTTGCATGCTTGTATCTGTTGTGGTGGTGGTTTTGTCCTTTGAACTTTGCCTAAAAAAGGCACTATAGGGGTGGCAAGAGCCTTAGCCAGTAACCTGAATCCCAGGGATGACAGGTGCAGACCATCTCTGACAAAGCATCGTGGTATGTCGATCATGTCGTCCCAGGCAAACAGATACTGGATCCTCTTTGAATGACACCAGAAGCTTAGCCAATTGTTGAAGTCAGTCGTTTTGTCCTTATACTGTGGTATCATTCTGTGTGAAGGCAGGATGCTACTCTGGGCTAGGGTCATACCTGCCTGGGCCACATGATCTGAGAGCTCTTCCATGTCTCTTTATGTAGTCCAGGGAGGTATGTTTCAAGTCATTCACTCCAACAGGGACAATGACAGAGTCATATTTGTACTTGTTGTGGAGTGATTTGAGTGCATGCATTATGTTGCAGATCCTGGCTTATGGTTTATGTAGTTGGTTTGTTATACTGTTACAGAATTCTTTGGGCAGAGGAGGAAACAACAACAGACGCCCTCAAGGCAGAGGGGGTCCGCAGAACCAGGGCAGCAAAGAATCCTTCTCTGAGAAGCCTTTCCAGCATCCCTGAAGGGTTGCTCGGCTGCACGCCTCTGGAGGTAGTCTGGGGAAGACTTTCACTATACCCAAAAGCCTGGCAAAATTTAACGCAAGACAAATGGGTACACTCAGTCATATCCAGAGGTTACAAAATTCCCTTTCAACCCCCCTTACCGTCAAGCAAATCCCTTCCAGATGTTCCACCCAATGTGAGGGACCAAGCAGTCATAGAAGTTTCAAAACTGCTAGAAAAAAAGAGTCATCCAGGAAGTCCCGGAAGACCAACACGGATCCGGAACTTACTAAAAGTTCTTTTTGGTACCAAAAAAGACAGGGGACAGGAGACCGATTCTGGATCTCAGCAGACTAAACAAGTCTGTTCAAAGAACAAAGTTTTGGATGGTCACACTACAGTCCATTCTACCCTTTCTGGGTCAGGACAATTGGATGTGCTCCATAGATCTTCAGGATGCATACAATCGCATGAAAATGGACAGGCGCTCCAGGAGATTCCTTCGCTTCCGGCTGGGAGCCAGTTATCATCAGTTCAGAGCTCTGCCCTTTGGTCTCACCACAGCCCCCAGGGTGTTCACCAAATGTATGGCAGTGGTCACAGCTAACCTGAGACGTCAAGGATTCCAGGTGTTTCCATATCTAGATGACTGGCTCCTCACTGCTACTACCAGGCATCAACTTCTGCAAGCCAGAGACTACACAATCACAATCTGCTCCCAGCTAGGCATCACAATAAACTTCAAAAAATCTGCCTTGTTGCCCTGTCAATCTATCACCTATGTAGGAGCAGACTTGGACACAAGGATCATGTCCAAGGCTTCTGCCAGACAGGGTATCTTTTAATTTGCCAGCAAGTACAAATCCTAATGCAGAGCAAAAGGATCCAAGTCACGTTCATCCTTCAAACTCTGGGTTCCATGGCAGCGCAATTCTTCTAATCCCACTAGCCCGCTTTCACATGAGGCTCCTTCAGTGGCTTCTGTTCACACAGTGGTCTTTCCAACAGCTGCCCATGTCTCATGACCATGATTACAAAAACATGCAAAAGGCACCTTTCCTGGTGGATGGTCTCCCCATTAGTGATTCAGGGCAGACCCTTCATTCAGCCCCCTTCGGTTGCCACAGTGACCACAGATGCCTCCATGATGGGGGGGGGGGCATTATCAGGGCAGGACAGTCCAAGGCACTTGGCAGCCTCACGAGTACCATCTGCATATAAACGTCCTAGAAATGAGAGCCGTGCTCCTAGCGTTGCAAGCTCTTCAGGACTGTCTCCCTTCTGGGACCATTGCAATTCAAACGGACAACATGTCAGTGGTGTGATACATCAACAAGCAGGGCAGAGCCAGTTCCTACCCCCTATGTCGAGAAGCACTCAGACTCTGGCAGTGGGCGATTTCCTCCCAACGATTTCTGATTGCGACGCACATCCCTGGGAGGTCCAAAGTCATAGCGGTCAGGCTCAGCAGAGCTATTCTCATGTCTCACGAGTGGTCTCTGAATCAGGTAGTTGCGGATCTGATCTTCCACAAATGGGGACAGTCTTGCTGCGATCTTTTTGCTACCCCCTTCAACAGCAAATGCAGCAACTACTTCTCCCTTTACCGCTTCCAGGTCACACACCGAGAGATGCTCTAGTCCACGATTGGCCTCAGGGACTTCTTTATGCCTTCCTTCCTTTTCCCCTGATACCGATACTCATACAGAAAGCAATATGGTTGGGTTGAAAAATGATCCTCATTGCCCCCTACTGGCCTCGACAGATATGGTTTCTGTTCCTGCACCATTACCTTCTCAATCAGCCCTGGACTCTGGATCCGATTCCAAACCTACTGATTCATCAATCAGGCTGACTGCATTAATCCCTCCAAACACTCCAGCTCACAGCTTGATTGCTCTACTTCCAACCTTAGCCAGGCTTCCCAGTATTTCCCCGGCCGTACTTGAAATTGTCTCCTCGCACAAGTCCACCACTAGAAGGACTTATGCTAGCAAATGGAAGCATTTTTCTTGTTGGGCAGAGGCTAGGAACATAGATCCCCTTTCAGCCCCAGTCCACGAAATCTTGGAGTTCCTAGCAGAACTTTTTCATTCTGGGTCTGCTTCTGCTACAATCAGGGTTCAATTAGCGGCCATTTCAAACTTTCATGTTGGTTTTTCTAATGCAAACATCATGTCTCATAAGCTATGTAAAGCTTTTCTAAGAGGGACTACTCTCCTTAGACCTCCAGTGAGAGATCCCCCTCCTCCTTGGGACTTAAATTTGGTACTAACCTCCTTAATTGTGCCCCCATTTGAACCTGCAGCGTCCTGCTCCATTAAGTTTCCATCTTGGAAAACTCTTTCTGGTAGCTATTACTTCAGCCAGACACGTCTCTCAACTTCAGGCACTATGTGTCCATCCTCCATACTTAGTTTTTCATAAGGACAGGGTTGCTCTGAGGACTAATCCCTCTTTCCTTCCAAAGTCTGCCAATGTATAGACCTACCTGTGTTTTTTCCCAACCACACCAACAAGGCAGAATACAAATTACATCAATTGATGTCCATAGACAACTGTTTTTACCTGCATAGGACGAAGGATATAAGGAAGTCGGACCAACTATTCCTTTCCTATTCTCTGGGCAAACAAGGTCTCCCAGTTTCCAAAGTGACCTTATCCAGGTGGTTGTCTCACATTATTACTTTCATTAATCAATTAAGAAAGAAAGAGTTGCCTATCAAACCAAAAGGTCATTCTACTAGGGCTTTGGCCACCTAAGTAGCCTTCCAATCTAGGTTGCCCATGGATTCTATCTGTGCAGCTGCTACGTGGGCAAATCCTCATACCTTTATTTCTCATTGCAAGCTAGATATGGTCTCCAGGAGCAGAGCTGACTTTGGTTCCACTGTTCTGAAGAGTCTGTTCCAATGACCCGCCCAGGATTGTAGGTGCTAGAGACGCTGTCCCAACCAGCAAGAATGAAGGCGAGATAGACAACTTAACATAAAGAAGTTATGTACCTACCATAACGTTCCATGTTAGTTGTCTTCATCTCGCCTTTCTTGCGTCCCACCCTCCGTCCCCCTGTCCTGTTGGATCGAGAGGTGTTTTGGTTTCACTGGCTGAGTGTTCTCTAGTTTGTTTCTTCTACTGACTTAGAGAGTATGACAGGTATGCTCAACCTGTTTGGACAGGTTGATTCTCTGGCTATGTCTGAGGTTAGCTATTACAAACGAGATCTGGGTAGCTAGCGCTAGGCATCATGGGATAAGGGGTAGCCTCGAGCCAGTAAACAGCTCTCAAGCTATAGAAGATGGCCGAGTCGGAGCTGAGGATCGGCTCAAATCCCAACAAATACTACACTTGATCTAATATATGGTCCCCAGATAAGGGACATATCGGATATTAAACTGATATGTCCCAACCAGCAAGAAAGAAGGTGAGATGAAGACAACTAACATGGAACGTTATGGTAGGTACATAACTTCTTTTTTCTTGGCATTGAGCTTGAGCCCATGGCTCTGGCACCAAGCATCTGTTTCTGTAAGGCCCTTTTGTAGAATATTCACATCATTTAGGGATTGAATAAATGGCTCCCAGTTTGCAGCCATCTGCAAACTGTTAGCCAGAGTCCCTTAGTGTTGGCCTGTACTTCAGAGAAGTAGATGCCAAACAAGAGCGGTCCCAGGACTGAACCCTGAGGTACTCCACTTGTCACTTGTCTGGAGCTGGATTTGGAGTCAGCTACTTTTACAGTGTGGGTTCTGTCAGTAAGCCAGTTGGCAACCCATCGAGTGACGTAGGGATTAATGCCCAATTTAGTAAGTTTATCTATGATTCCAGAGTGGGAGATGGTGTCGAAGGCCTTGGCGAGGTCCAGATAGGCTGTGTGGACTGCCTTACCCTCGTCTACAGCTCTGGAGACTGATTCGAAGAAGTCAGTCAGGTTCAGGAGATGAGATCAGCACTGCACAAACCCAAACTGGGTGGGGTCCAGTGTTTGAAGTTTGCCAATGTCTTTGTTTATAAGTTCCATGATAATACATTCCATGGCCTTGCAGAACAGGCTTGTCAGATCAGGTGGTAGTTCCCAGGATCCAAGGTGGATCCCCCCCTTGTGGAGTGGGATAACTGTAGCTATGCGCTACTCGGTGGGCATGAAGCCTGAGGTGAGGCTATGATTAAACATGACACTTAGGTGAGGTGCCAGTTCATTTTATAGTTCATGTAGTACACAGCCCGGGATGTCATCTGGTCCCATGGATGCTGTATTCTTAGCTTTGGAGAGTGCGGTTTTTACCTGTGTGGCCATTGTTACTGGAATTTGGCAATCTTTCAATATTGAGATGGGCCCTTTAGGGGGTGAGAGGGGGGGGGTGAAGTTGGCACTGAATTGATCTGCCAGAATATTGGCAATATCCTTGGGATCAGTATATTTAATGCCATTCTGTTGTAGCTAAGAGCAAATCTGAGCATTGCCATTTAGATTGTTGACATAGCTATAGAATGCCTTGTCTGTGGAATCTTTGGCAATTTTATTTTCGTAACTGGCTTTGGAGGATTTTGAGGGATCTCAGCTTCTTACTGAGACTGGTAAGGCAGTTTTTTGCATCCTAGGATTTTCCTCTTTTCTGCAAGTTTCTTCGTATTTTTGTAAAGTTTGTTTATGGCAAGGGACCACCAGATTGGTTTCCTTTTTTTGGAGGAGAGCGTCTTGATTCTATTTGGGATGTTAGGATTCATGTACGAGTGGATGTGCTCATACAGTGCCTTAGTGTAGGATTCAGCAGTCGAACTTTCAGTTCAAGTCTGCATGAGTGTCGTGAAGTTTGTCGCTTCTGACGTGAGTAGCATGAAGTTGGCTTTGGAGAAGTTTTTTACCGAGGTTTCCTTACTGGGGGGTGGAGGAGGGATGTGGATGTTAAGGGTGATTAGCTTATGGTCAGACCTGACCAAAGAGGGGTGACCATAGGTGTGGAGCATCGATTTCCCATGTTGTTAATGACCAGGTCTAGGATATTGGAGACCCTGGTGGGACTATGGATTAGTTGATCCAGGGCATTGGAATTTATGAATTCCAAGAACCATTGGGCAAAGGTGTTGGTACACAAGTAGTTTTCCCAGTTAATGGTGGGGTAGTTGAAATCCCCCAGTATTATAGTGTCTGGATGTATCTTAATATTTTCCAGTATGTTTAGAAAGGTGTAGTGAGAATCTTGGGGCATATGGGGGGGAGGGTTTGTAGCAAGCTACAATTTGGATTGCAGTCTTACCTAGTGTTGCACCTGGAGAATTTCAGACGCATTGTGTTGTGCAACTAGCCTGGTGGCATGAATATCCTTGGTGAATATGGACACTCCTCCACCTTTAGTGTTTTGGTCCTGATTTTGTGGCTGAAAAGTGTGGTAAGCGTTGTAGCCTGGTATTGCAGGGGTGCTCTCTGGAGCCTTGAACCAGGTCTCCGTTATTGCACAGATATTGATGTTAATTTTTAGGAATGCCTCGAGAGAGTGCATTTTGAGGTTTAGACTACTAGCATTACCTTCAGGTTTTGCATGCTTGTATCTGTTGTGGTGGTGGTTTTGTCCTTTGAACTTTGCCTAAAAAAGGCACTATAGGGGTGGCAAGAGCCTTAGCCAGTAACCTGAATCCCAGGGATGACAGGTGCAGACCATCTCTGACAAAGCATCGTGGTATGTCGATCATGTCGTCCCAGGCAGACAGATACTGGATCCTCTTTGAATGACACCAGAAGCTTAGCCAATTGTTGAAGTCAGTCGTTTTGTCCTTATACTGTGGTATCATTCTGTGTGAAGGCAGGATGCTACTCTGGGCTAGGGTCATACCTGCCTGGGCCACATGATCTGAGAGCTCTTCCATGTCTCTTTATGTAGTCCAGGGAGGTATGTTTCAAGTCATTCACTCCAACAGGGACAATGACAGAGTCATATTTGTACTTGTTGTGGAGTGATTTGAGTGCATGCATTATGTTGCAGATCCTGGCTTATGGTTTATGTAGTTGGTTTGTTATACTGTTACAGAATTCTTTCTGACCCGGAACTTGCCCCCCATTGTTGTCATCCGCTTGACTTTATGCTTTAGTTATACTTTAGTTTCAAGTCTATGATAATATTAGAAATTAAACACTCTTGTTGTATGACCGTTTTTGTAGTTCCACATTTCCTGTAAACCCCTCCTTATTTCATGTACTCACAACATTTAGCTTCTGTGATACCTCATTTTTTTCTTTCTTGCCCTAGTGGTTAAAGTTTGTCTTTCATCTTAGACATTCTTCCGGTACTCCTATCTTTAGTAGTAAGTTTAAAAAAAATACTGTACTGCAAGCATACTAGGTTTATGCATAGCTATAGCTCAAATAAGCCACTGTCCAGCTAGCTCCATTGGCATAGAAGGGTAAAGCCCTGACTATAGTGCAGATGACTTGAGTTTGATTACTAACTTTGGTATCTGTTGGAGCTAGCGTAAGGAGGATTGACATGCCTGTCATAAACATTTGGGAGATGGTAGGGACTGTCCAGCCCACATTCCCTCAAATGTGAGGCAGCAGCACAAAGGCTGGACTGGGGCAGGTGTTTGGTCACTAAACTGTGAACAAGATAGTCCTCACTGCAAGTGCAAATGTGTGTATGTGTGTAGTCACACTGGGTGAGCATAGTGGCTTGTCCAGTGATGTGGGTTGCTTGCCTCATGCCTGGAGAACATTAGGGCTGTACCAAAAACTCCACCATTGCTGCAGTGGCAGCAGTGAAACTAATCACTGCTTATGCTGTCTTGTATGAGGGTCTTCACCAGCCAGTTCTTACCACCACTGGGGAATACCCAGGACAAGGGAAACACACGAGTCTAACCAATGGGGAAGGGCTTGATGGTCAGCAGGTATAGCAGCAAATATCACTTGGGAAAAGAAGCGACCAACCTTTATTGATTTATTTTTAACTTTAAAATTACTAGGCACAAGTGCTTCTTTTCAGAAGCAGCTTTATTACCATAGTCTTAGTTAAATGACTTAGAATCTCTTAGAAGGCAAATGCAGAGTGAGAAAAGTCAAACCCAGGGTGCCAGAATAAAATTCATCTGCAGCTCATAGCTTAATCCTCTGTCATCCCAATTCTGTTTACGTCTTCTGCTACCTTTATTTTTTTGTACTTAATTTATGATGTGGTTGAATAGAGCCATGGCACACTGTCAAAGTTTGCTATTCTTATGTCCTGAAAGGTATTGCATATCTGCTGTACAAAATCTTTTTTCTTTGATTGATAAATACGTATAAGTTGTGGTATTCTGGGCCATGCCTGAAATTGACCTGTCTTTCCCAAGTAACCCAAAAAAAAAAAATCTTCCTTTCTCCTCTCATTTTCTGCCTCAGTTGTACTCCTAAGCACATTTTACTTGCTTGCTTTTTTTCTTTTGATGTAGTAGGACCAGTTTTCCACTTTGATACCTTGCTACAGAATGTTGAACACTAACATGTTTTTTATTTCACTTGTAGAACCAAAGCACTAGTCCTAGAGTTGCTTGCAGCTGTCTGCCTTGTGAGAGGAGGACATGAGATCATATTAGCTGCCTTTGACAACTTTAAAGAGGTAAAGAGGCCTTTAGAACCCGTGTTTTTTATCATTCTGTAACTTACTGTTGACATTAAAGACTGAAGTTGCCTGAGTAAGTGTCGGAGGAGGTGGAATCTGGGGAAATGTGACCCTTCCTCACCAGCACTGCTGTGGTATTGGTGAGCTTCGAGTTGACGTACTTTGGGTAAATGGGCATGCACAGCTGTGCAGCTTTGTGTTCCTGAAATTTGATTTATTTTGCTTCTCATCTGGTGGATTTATTTTCTTTTAATTTTTTTGTGTTTGTGTCAGGATTGTGGATTGGTAATCTTGTTTTTCACACAAACTGAAAAAAACTGGCATGGAAGACAGTACTTATAGTTGTTGAAAAATATACAAATTCCATATTTTAAAATGTTCTATAGTGTATGCAGGCTGAATTCTGTCACATCAAATTTTAATGGTTTCAAGTTGCGTAAGACAATTTTTCATTGTTTGAATTCTGCTTTGTTTCATTGTTTTCCAAAGCTTGCTTTTAAAGTCAGTATCTTATCCAGAATCATAAAGCAGCTGATGTCCTGACTGAAATCACTGTTGCAGTATTCCAAATGATGTCCAGCCGGGGTACCAAATTCTAAACCTTACCTGGAGCATATGTGGACGTATGACCTCAGCTTGGAAGCATAGGGATATATAGAAGTATGTATGAGCTTAAATCCTCAGATTATTTGGCAATCCGCTTCAACACAAGTCTCACACTTGTTGGTCTGATCTTTGTGTGGTTGTAGGCACTGTTTGCTTCTTGAATTTAGAAAAGTGCCCCATTGGGAAACCTTCCTTCTTATGTAAACTGTTTTGTAGTGCTTTTCTTAGATGGCAGCTGGGAAGGGTAAGTGTGAGTGTGGTATGCAAATTTTCTACAAAGATCTGCAGACCCAGTGTCTTCTGCCTAGGTGCTGAGCATGACTATAAGGCTTATTCCATTTGCTGATTCTTTATATCCAAGACTTTTCTATCACATTTGTCATCCCCTAACACTTTCTTGGAGGCACAAAGACTTAAGCATCTGGCCTACTCCAGTGTTTAATTCTGCCGTACCAGACATAACCCCCACCGCACAAAAGAAAACTCGAGGGCTAGGCATGACACACTTGTCTCTGATGTACCAGCAGAGGTTACAGAGCCCACAATAAATTCAACTCTGTCACAGGCACCCTCTACCATGACCTCTCTGGAGGCTCATGGCATCAGAGACTGCATGGCCGAAGAGACACTTGCTGCTACTGAGAAGGGGACCCTGCAAATCATCATTTCAGAGATAACAGAAAGCATCCCATAGAAGTATGTCAGGGGTCAGAACTTCCACACTTAATTCTAGGCATCACCCCAAAGAAAAAAAAATGACAAAAGACCAAGAATGTCTCCTCACCTCATCCTCCTAGCAAGAAGGAGTGGATGGGACTGCTCCCAGGGATTGCTCAAATCCATTCTGGACCTTAAACTGCTTTAGTTTACAGCTCCTCCTTCTACTCCTCTGAAAAGTTACCATTGACTTTTCCTCTGAAAAGGAAGGGGCCTCATTCTGGTGACCACTCATTAGCTTACACCTCTCAAGTTCATTGTGGTCAGGTTCCTTCATATAATGAGGATTCCACTTCACCTGATTCCGCTTTGGATAAGACATCCTTCGGGGAGGTCATTTTAAACATGAGACATTTTGTGTAGGTGTCTTAGCAAATCTCTGCTGTCCAAAAAAGATACTACAGTCTTTTGGAGATGGGCACTCCTGCCACTTCCACAGTCCCTCCTGGAGGCATTTCTGGATGCTTTTGAATCCACCTCTTAAGCTCTTGACTCACACCCTCCTGCTCCCAAATGACCAGACATATTCTACAAGAACCCACAGGACCTTAAGTTGCTGTACAAGAATCTTGGATCTGACCCTTCAGCAGTGTCCATCTCTTCTGACAAACCTTTTAAGTTACTGCCTAATGCTAATGCCCTTACTTCAGGTAAGAATGAAAGGACCATGAATAGATAGAATAAAACGGTTTACAACTCTTCTACTCTGGGCTTCAGGGCTAGAAGATATTAGACCCAGTTGATCAAATACCTGTTTTTCTGTCTTTAACAGTCTAAACAAGATAGTGATGGATGTGCAGGGCACAGAGTCTAAACAACAAATTTTGTCCCTGGTTATTCAGGCCACTCAAGTGGCTAGACACAGACTAAAATGCAGCTGTGGTGTCATTGGGGCCTCCTCCAGAGCAGCTGCTACTGGTACAGCAAGCCCATGCCAGAAGATTTCAAAGGTAAGCTCATTGATTCACTCCTGAGCAAAAATCTTTTGTTTGGACTACAGCCAGATGGCCTATTCAAAACCATACAGGGACAAGGCAAAACTCTGAAAGACTGCAGGCAAATCTTACTTACTTCTGTCCTTAGATACCAGAGGAATTAGTTAGCCAAGCCTACTTTTATTAGAAGGGAATATAGACCTCCCCAAAATCCCAGGAAGGTGTCCTGGAAAAGATTTCCAGAACTTGAAAGGGGACTCTAGATCTGAGAGGCCTCCCTTCTCAGGTAAGTCATTGTGACCATCTTCCAAACGACCTTGATCCTCCCCAAGCCCTCTCAGAAAGATTCACTCGATCCATCTTAATCTGGGAAAAGATTACCACACCATCCGTCATAAATAGTTATGAAGTGTCCTGAAAGAAACTTCTTTCCTTGAATGTCATTCCACCTGCACTCCACAATCAGTTAAATCTTCTTGCTCCCATCCTTCAGGAATGCAGCCTAAGGAGCAATCGAACATATGGCTTTTCAACTTGTGAGAAAGGGTTTTTACTCCATACTTTCCCTGATTCCAGGAAAAAGACAGTGGAGACCCTTACTGGATCACTGCTCAACATATTCCTCAATGCCAAATTTCAGAATGCTCTCCCTCCACATCCCATTACCCCTTATTTTCCTACAGGCATTCTTGACTCTCTGGAGCTGAAAGATTTATACCTGCATATTCCCATGTTTCCCTCCCACAGGAAATTCCTCAGATTTCTCACTGGCTCATCTTACTTTCAGTTTGCTGCTTTGCCTTTTGGGCTTTCTGCTGCCATCAGAGTATTCACAAAGTACCTAACACATGTAATAGCCTTTTGTAGGACTTGGGGGATTCAGGTATTTCCTTGTTTAGATGATCTGCTTATCCAGGCCTCTTCACCTCCAGTCTTGCTGCAATACAGCTGGGAGTTTGAGCAGGGCAATGGAAGCATTTGCATTCCCTGTTAAAATTATAAGGTTGATTAGGAGTGTATGTGAGGGATTGGAGGTGAAAATTGAAGTGGGTTGGTTCCTCTCTGATTAATTTCTGTTTGAACAGAGGAACCAGGCAGGAGTGTCATCCTTCCTTTGTTATTTACACTATATTTAGAACCATTGGTAAAAAAAACAAGAGACTCAGAAATTCAAGGATATAATTGGTATGGTAGTCAAGAAAAGCTGGCTTTATTTGCAGATATGTTATAGCTGATAAAACCAGAAAAGGACATTTCAGTGTTGTGGAGCATTTTGACTCTGTTTCAATTTTTTTCAGGATACAATATTAATGAAACTAAAACAAAGGCAGTAACTGTAAATTATGTACCCATACACAAATTGGTTCAGCAATATCCATATTTATGGGGACATGATAAAATGAACTACTTAGGAGTATGAATTAAAAAGGATTCTGGTGTGGCAGCTAAGGATATGTGGGAACAGACAGAAAAGATAATACAAAAACTGAAAAAATGGAAACACTGTTACATGGATATGGATAGCAAGATAAAAGCAGTTAAAATGTTTTTAGTCCCTTTAGTTTTTTACACAGATAAGGTATATTTTTATGAACCAGAGGGAAAGTTGTGGATAGCAATTAAGAAAGAGTTGAGGGATTTTATCTGGGAGGGGAAGACTGGAAGAGTCAAGTGGGATAAGCTGATTCTTCCAATTGAACAAGTCAGTTAGGGATTACCTGATTTGAAGGGGTATGACAGAACTTCACGGTTAAGGTTCCTATACATAGCACAAGCAGAAACCTACATTTCTAAGTGGAAGGAGATGACAATGAAGCCAGGGGGAAGCTCAAGAAACAAGGAGAGACTGGGATTTTGGATGCAGATTCTTAAGGAGAATAACAATAACCCTACAGAATATTATATTCATAAAGTAGCTGAAAGTATTTTAAGAACTAAGCCAACATGGTAAAGGAGAAAAGGAATTCTGCCAATAGTGATGACTGCAATTAGGGATACAGACAGTAAGCAAGAGAGGGCTGGAATGTATTGGGGAAAACTGGCAAAATAACTAAGGTATTGGGAGCAAATAATTAAAGAGGGAAAGATAGTGGAATGGGAAGAGGTCAAGAATTTATTTGGACTGCAGGCTAGAGATTGCCTTCCCTATCAAGGATTGATATCAGAGTATAGGCAAAGAGAAAGAAAGAGGGTGGATTCTAAGTAAAAGACCAGCACTGGTAGAGTATTTAGTAGAATCTAGAACAGAAGCTGCTGATAAAGGAATAATTGGATGCAAAGTATTGCATGATAACTGTAAGAATCAGTCAGAGGAGGTTAGAAATGATTGGGAAGAGAGATGTGATGAGCAATTCACAAATAAACAATGAGGGGATATGTATGTATGTCTCCCAAATATGCAATGAACGCTATACAATTTAGGGTCTTTGCTTGGAAGGGTCCATGTAGGTATTTTTGTACCCAAGTAGACTCAACAAAGAGTTTTTCCTCTGGTATACTGCAGATGTGGGAGATCTGATGGGGAAGAAAGAGGTAATTAGGAACATATTTTCTGGGAGTGTAATGAGTTGGTAGACGTCAAAGATTCCCTGCAGACTGCTCTGTCAGAGGTACGGGATGAGCAAATTGGTGTAATTAAGGAAATGATTTTTTGAGCTGTGATACAGAAACAGAATTTTCCACACATAAGGCCTTACTGAGTCTTAATTATGGTGGCTGCCAAACATGCATTTACTAGAAAATGGAAATCAAAGTCTAAACCAACTGTACTAGAAGCAGTGAATATAGTAAGAGAGAGAGAAACCAACTGGAAGTGGGAGCTTTAGAAAATGGTAGGAGCAAACTACATAGAAAAAATAGGACTTGTGGAAATAGTGCATGCAGAGGAGGAACAAGGTTTAAAAGAAGGCAGGATTTGAATGATGTATGTAATGTTTGACAATGACTGGATAGATAAGTGACGTGTAATATTTGCAACTAAAATTATGTGAATGTGGTTTGTTTTCATTTATATAATTGTATGATTGCCTATGTCATAAGTGATAATGTAATAAAGATTTTCTTTAACAAAAAGTCTTACTGCAACACCTCTAGTTCACTTGCAACATACTTCAGTTGGGGTTTACAGTTAACTACAAAAAAATTCTGTCCTGCCCACTCAGGACATAGTCTTCCTGGGCTGTGGAGACACCAAAATGATGCAGGTCTTCTTACCTTGGGAAAAGATGCAAACCTTATATTTTACTTCTAGTTAACTTCCCTGAAAGCCTGTTGTGCTAGGGAGATTCTAAGGACATTAGGATTCATGGTGAAACAATTCTACTGCTCCTGTTAGCCAGGCTGCCTATGAGGAAAATTCCATAGTACCTGAAAACTGCATGGTTCCGACACATATCGCCTTCATACCATGTCTCAAAAAGGCGATCTTATGGTTGTTGGCTCAGATGACTATTAATCCAGGCCTACCTTTCAAAGTGTACAGACTCCCTCAAGAAATGTACACAGCTCGGATGAGGCTTGGGAGGTTTGGATTGGCATCCAGAAGTTCCAGGGCCTCTGGTACTCCAGCATCAGGAAAGAACATATCAACCTGAAAGAGATGAGGGCTCGCATTTATGCTGTTCATGTTTTCTTCCATCTATAGAAGCCAGGCCATCATGCAGTATTGACAGACAACCCTGCAGTCATGTGGCACATAAGCAAGGAGGAACCAGGTCATACAAACTATTCAGGTTGGCTCAGATTGCTTGGGACCTGGCTACCCAGAGGAATGTCTCTTCTGTGACGAAATACATACTGCTTGAATAATCTGGCAGAATCGCTAAGCAGATCCATCAAAGTCCCCACCAATTGACCCTCAACAAAAAGTTTTATCTAGACATAGTCCACAAGTGGGGAATACCAGAGATAGACATGTATGCCTCAGAGAGCAGCAACCAGCTCCCTCTCTTTTGCATCAAGAGTCCTTGTCCGTTGGCATGGAGGATAAATGCACTTCCCTTTCAATGGATTTGGTGGTTCCTTTATGCCTCCCCCTCTTTCTTCTAATGCCAAACGTTTTACTGAAGATGAAAAAAAGAAAAACTAGAAATCTTACTGGTGACTTCCTTTTGACCAAGGGAGTGTTCCCCCTTCTCTATCTGTAGCTAGGGGCATTAATCACAAGTTTAGCCCACAAAGTGGATTTCATCACACAGCAGAAAGGATCACTGCTTCATCACAACCTGTCATCCCTCAATCTAAGCCTATGGATGGATGATAGGATTCTGATACCTTTCAAACACCAGTTCTCTGAGGGCATGTTTCAGGTTCTCCAGGAGGCAAGGAGTCCCACCATTTGGAAATCCTACATAGCCAAATGGAATCAGGACCGTTCAAAATCAGAGGTTCCTCTTAGCTTATTTGTGTGAGCTCATAAAAACAGGTCTGGCATATTCCTTTATCATAGCCTGTCAGCCATCTCAGCATGTCTACCTGTCAAGTCTGTTATATCCAGACTTGAGGTCAAAGAATTTCTAAAAAAGGTGCTACATTTTCGACAGCTAAGGAAACCTGTATCCGTACCTTGGGACTTCAGCTTTGTGCTAGAAAAATTCACTCTGCCTCCTTTTGAACCAGCTGCTCCTTCTACTCTCAAATAGTACACCTGAAAAACTATTCTGTTGCTGGCTGTCACTTCTACTAGGAGAGTCTCAGAACTACAGGCACACATGACTGTCCCACCTTTTCTTAATTTCTTTTAAGAACAGTGTGTCCCTGAAGGTTAACCCCCTCTTTCATGCCTAAAGTGGTGAATGTGATATGTCTCAACCAGATTATCAATCTGCCCACTTTCTTTCCCAACCCACAGAACAGGGGTGAAAGACTCTTATATTCACAAGATGTGCACAGGCAGCTAAGATTTTATTTGGGCAAAACTTGGTCTATTTGTAGGTCAGACCAATGTGTTTATCTCTTTCATGTACTCCAGGCTGGGCTAGCCAGTATCTAAACAAACCATTGCAAGCTAGATTTCTTAGTTCATTTCCGTTTGATACTCACGCAATGGCAAACCTCTGCCTGACTGCTCATGAGTTAACTTCTCGTCTGGTGCCTTCAACATAGTGTAGATTCCAGGACAATTTTGGAAGCTGCCACCTGTTCTTCTGTGTGCCCCTTCATTGCACACTTCAGAATTGCTGCTTTTTCAAGGTCCAGGGCTGCCTGTGCTAGGTCATTCCTCTCTGGACTTTTGGCCAGTTCTCACCATTCTCAGCCATCCTCCCTTCAGATCCTATAAGTTCTGCAACTCATCTATCTGTTTGGAATACAGCATCAGTGATTTCAGTCAGGACATAGTACAGTTGTGTAAGAACTTTCCTTAACAGTAAATGTTCTACTGATCATTGCTGCAGTATTCCTTCCCACACTATTTCCTGGTATTGTCTTCTTTACTCCTACCCTGTCTGGCAGAAACCCAGGACTGCGAGAGCTCTTCTCACCTCCTGCTTTGCCCATCCTAGCTGACCACTTTTCTGTCAGATGTCTTCAGTCTGCTGGATGTAGATAGTCTGAGGATTTACTCATACATCCATCTGTATACCCATACACTTGCGAGCTGAGATCATATGTTGGAGGCATGCTCCAGGAAAGGTTTAAGCATTGATACCCGAGCTGGACATCAGCTGCACCTATTTGGAATACTACAACAGTGATCAGTAGGTCATCTGTTTTTATGGTAAGTTCTTGTACAACTGTACTTTTTGACCTGTCTGTAGAAGACTGCCTGTTTAACAATTAGCTTTGTTTAGCGATTAGCTCACAAAAAAAAAAAAAAAAAAAAAGTTTTGTTTGCTTGTTAACCTGCTAGCAAATAATTTGAGGTATTAATTTGCCATGCTGGTTTCCATGCCAGAACCTCAAGATGTTATGTGATCCTATCTCGCCTACATTCTGTACTGATGGGCTCGGACCCGATCCTCGGCTCCGACTCGGCACGCTATGCTATAGAGCGAAGCCTCTCATTGGCTGAGCTATTCTCTATCCCAGGATGCACCACCACTAATCCCCCAGATCTTGTTTGCCGCTTACAAGCTAGGACGTGGTCTCAAACTTGGCTGAGCTAAGTGCTGTTTTTTTCTAAAGTTTTCCTGTCAGGAAATTCTCTATTCTTACCCAAAAGCTGTTTTAACAGCTATTGTTGTTGTACGCGTATTTTTTGGTATAATTTTGTGGTAAATTTGTGTGTTTGTTTAGGGAAAGGTTTCCCGTTTAAGTTAGAGGGGCCTTCCCCTATTCCATAGCAAGTTTCTCTTTTTTTAAGGAGGTCAAGTACCTGTTTAAGTTAGAGGGTTCTTGGCCCTCCTTTTTGGTGTTTGTGATATTTGTATTGTACCTATCATAAAAAAAAAATATATATATATATATATATATATATATATATATATTTTTTTTTATATTGTTGTTTAAAATCTTTGTTTTTCTGACTAGATAGTGTTTTTTTCCACTGTTATAGTGACTGTTTTAGAGACATTATGTCCAAAGAACATAGACCCTCAGGGTTCAAGAAGTGCACGAGGTGCAATTATAAAATGTCTATAACCGATGATCACTCCTCGTGCGTATATTGTTTAGGCGCCAAGCACCTACAGGAGTCCTTCAGCGTGTCACGCCTTTTCCTCTAGAGTCCTCCAAGAGAGGAAGAATAAATTAATCTTGAAAGGGCTGATTAAACCCTCCTTCGAGGAGGCCTTATCTTCCTCATTCTCTCCAACTAAGAAAAAGAAAGCGTCGGCTCCGACCAGCCCGTCGAAACCGACTACTAAGAAATCCAGGCAGGCTTCTCCATCGGCTCCACGGACTTCGGAGCAGAGGGCGGAACGGTCTGCCTCGATGCCCCCAGTCTCGGCTCCTCTGGTTTCGGAGCCAATGACTGGGGCTTCGAGAGGCGGGTCACCTTCATCGGCTCCAATGATTTTGGAGCCGATGAGGGTTGCCGGCTCAGACTCTTCCACTTCGGCGCCGAAGCCCTCCTCGGCACAGAGGGAAATTGTTTTGGGATCTCCCTCGGCACCGATACTGGTTGAGTCCATTCGGAGCCGGTCCCCCAGTCCTTTGGAGCCGATGGAGAAGTCGGTTCGGACCCGATCGGTTTCCTCTAGATCTTCCAAGATGTCTGATTCGGACATCGACAGGGTGCTCCTAAGACTGTTTCAGTCTCCTGTGTTCCAGAAATGAGTTTCGGCTCCAGCCCATTCGGCTTCGGAGCCGATGGCCCACCCTGTAGTTCTGGTTCCTCCTCCAACAGCTTTGGCACTGTTGGAGCCGGTGCTAGTTGAGCCGATGGAGGTTTTCGGGTCGGCCCCGACCCTTACTCCAACCTCGGCTCTTGAGTCGGAGTTCGGTACACGGACCTCCTCTGTCGGCCCCGGGGGGGACGCTTCGGGACTGATGTTTTCGGTTCCGAGCCTTCCTCTCGGTGCATCTGCTGCGGGGGTACCGTCTACTGTTGTGGCCACGGGGGTTGGACCTTCCCAGGATTCTGGTGGTCCGGCCTTCAGGGCCATGAGGAGTGTGTTAGCCAAATCTTCTTTGGCTACCTCCACAGTTTCACCAGCACCTTCCCTACATACGGAGACTGGGTCTTTGGCAGTCCCCCTGTCATTAGACAGCGGAGCCCCGGGGCCTGAGGTCACCCCCACTGGGGGTTCCCCCCCTCCTGGAGGTCCCTCTGAAGCTTCTTCAGAGGAACCCCCAAGGAAAAGATCGTGCAAGAGGAAGCACGTAGACTCCCCCGATGAGTCTCTCACGTCAGGCACTGATCTTGATGATGCGGAGGGGTCCCCTAAGTCGTCCTCAGATGATGTCTCCTTTGCAGACATCTTGGAAGCCCTCAAACAACGAGGCGGCTGGCATTCCAAACCCCCTTCTGCTGACGAGTCAGTGTTCCTTAAGGCCTTCGGGGCTCAGCCCTTCAAGCTCCTAGATTTGATCTGTCGAAGGGCGTGGGAACATCCAGATTCTGTGGAACCAGTGCCTGCTCGCCCAAATAAGTTCCTATCAGCACCCCCAGAGAAGGAGTTTATGACAAAAGGTGTGGCTGTAGATGCCTTGGTGGTGGCATCTGCTACCCAACAAGATGTAGCAGAGGCTTCGACGTCCGTCCATCCTCCTAATAAGGAGTCTAGGAGCATGGATCGGTACGGGAAGCGCACCCTCAGTTCAGTGGCCTTTACCTTAAGGTCCCTGAACTATTTAACGCACTTCACCAGGTTTCAGAGGGATCTGATCAAGGAGCTTTCAGATACCCTCTTGGGTAACCTACCTGAGCAGCTGGCCCAGATGGTTGGCTCTCAGTTGGCTACGCTGTCATCGATATCAAACTCGTCCATGAGGCTCATTTCATATGCGGCCGAGGGGGCGAGTAGAGCGGCGGGTACGGGTATTGCTCTACGGAGGCAAGCCTGGCTCCGCCTGTGTCATTTTGCGGAAGCCTTTAATTCTTCCTTTGCCGACGCTCCCTTTGATGGGTCCTGTTTGTTTGGACCCAAGGTAAAGGACACATTGACCTGCTGCGAGCAAGAAGGTAAGACTTTGACTGCCGTAGGGGCATGATTTTCCACTCCCTTTCAGCCTTATCCCAAGGCGAAAAGAGGAGGGAAAATGTGGTTCCGTAGATCCCAGAAGTCTTATCCCTCGCAGCAGGACGATCCCCCTTCTAGAGGCAGAGGAGGGGGAAATTTTTCTGGAAGATGCCGTCCCAGAGGCGGCAGAGGCCCCCGCAACACTGGAGACCGCGAGTCCTTTCGTGGCTCTTCAGCCTTCCACAATCCCTGAAGGATTGCCCGACTGTGCAGCTCCGGAGCCAGTCGGCGGTTGTTTTTCGAGGCACCTAAAAGCCTGGGAAGGTATCACTCAGGACCTTTGGGTGCTTCGAATTATTGCCGGAGGTTACGCCATCCCTTTTTCTCACTCCCCACCTCGATCCAAGAAAATCCCGGACCCGCCACCCAGTCAACGGGAAATTGCAGCCTTAGAAGTCTCAAAGCTGCTTCGAAAAGGAGTCATCCAACCGGTCCCCGCAGACCAGATTGGATTAGGGACTTACTCAAGATTCTTTTTGGTGCCAAAAAAGACTGGGGAGTTGAGGCCCATTTTGGATCTCAGCATTCTAAATCGTTCAGTCAAAAAGTCCAAGTTCCGAATGGTCACCTTACAATCCATTCTCCCACTGCTGGAGAAAGGTGTTTGGATGTGCTCCATAGATCTCAAGGACGCCTATTACCACATTCTGGTAGATCAGGCGTCCAGGAGACATTTGCACTTCAGCCTAGGAGACGGTCATTTTCAGTTCTGCGCGCTGCCCTTTGGTCTCACCACAGCCCCCAGGGTGTTCACCAAATGTTTGGCGGTCGTGACTGCTCACCTGAGGAGTCTAGGATTCCAGGTGTTTCCGTATTTGGACGACTGGCTCCTAACTGCCACCTCCAGAAGTCTACTATTGCAGAACCTTCAAGCCACAATATCACTAGGCACTTCCCTTGGAATCACCTTCAATTGGCCAAAGTCTGTGTTGCTGCCATCTCAACGCATAAGATTCATCGGAGTAGAAATAGACTCAAACCGAATGCGGGTCTATCTTCCTACAGAAAGGATACAAACCATACAAGCTCAAGTCCGAGCCTTGCTTCTCAGATCCAAAGCTCCAGCCAGGATGGTCTTGCAGCTATTAGGGTCTATGTCTGCCACGGTTCTTCTAGTCCCCCTAGCAAGGTTGCATATGAGAATTCTCCAGTGGCTTCTTTCGACACAGTGGTCCTTTCAGGATCTCCTGCTCAGTCACCTCATACGGATCACGGAAACCTGCAAACGGGACCTTCGCTGGTGGCTGGTGCCCTCCAATCTGGATCAGGGTCGACCTTTTGTTCCACCTCCTCCTATGGCCACTTTGACTACGGACGCCTCCCAGATGGGGTGGGGGGGGCATTCCCTGGGCAGGTCAGTCCAAGGCAAATGGCATTCAGAAGAGAGTCTTCTTCACATCAACATTTTGGAAATGAGGGCGGTGCTTCTATCTCTACAAGCCCTCCACGATTACCTCCCTCAGGGCGTAATTGCCGTTCACTCCGACAACATGTCAGTGGCCTGGTATCTGAACAAGCAGGGAGGAACCAGATCCTACCCTCTTTGCAGAGAGGCCATGAGAGTCTGGGAATGGGCAGTGGCGACCAGACGTTTTCTGATAGCAACTCATATCCCTGGCAAATCCAACGTGATAGCCGACAGACTGAGCAGAACTATCCTCTCTCCTCACGAGTGGTCTCTGAACAATGCAGTGACAACTCAGATCTTCAGCAAATGGGAAATTCCTTGTTGCAACCTCTTCACAACCCCGCTGAACGCGAAGTGCAGAAAGTTCTTCTCCCTCACTCCAGCTCTGGGGGAGAGTCCTATGGACGCACTAGCCCATCCTTGGCCCACCGGCTTGCTATACGCCTTCCCCCCAGTTCCCCTCCTTCCCAGAGTGATCCAAAAGGCGTCTCACTTGGGGAGCAAAATGATCTTAGTTGCTCCTTACTGGCCTCGTCAGGTATGGTTCCCCTATCTTCGGAAATATGCACTGGACGGTCCATGGTTCCTGGATCAGATCCCAGACCTATTAATTCATCAGTCGGGACTACTCCACCAGTCCCTTCACACTTTGAAGTTAACAGCTTGGCTCCTCCTCTTCCGACTACAGTCAGGAATCATACCTTAGACCCGGAAGTCATACATATCTTATCTTCGGCCCACAAGTCTGCCACTAAAAAATTGTATACTAGCAAATGGAAGAGATTTGCTATTTGGGCTCAACTCCGGGGTCTGGATCCCATCACTATTCTTGTATCGGAAGTCCTAAAATTTCTAACTTCCCTTTTCAATCAAGGTTCTTCAGTCTCTACCATCAAGGTCCAATTGGCAGCTATTTCCAATTTTCATGAATCTATAAACCCACCTTTAATGAGCAACAGATTGTGTAAAACCTTCATGAAAGGTGCTGCGCTTTTACGACCTCCGATTTCTCATCCTGCTCCTCCGTGGGATCTCGATGTGGTGTTACGTGCCTTAACCTCCTCCCCCTTCGAACTGGCAGCAACATGTGATTTGAAATTTCTATCTTGGAAAACTGCTTTTCTGGTCGCGATTACTTCTGCCAGAAGGGTTTCAGAGCTTCAAGCTCTATCTGTAAAACCACCGTACCTGTTTTTTCACAAAGATAGAGTATCTCTCAGGCCTAATCCATCCTTTGTCCCTAAAGTTTGTTCCAGTTTTTGCCTGCAACAGTCATTAGAACTTCCAGTTTTCTTTCCAAAGTACTCAAACAAAGCAGAATACATATTCCACACATTGGATGTCCACAGGCAATTCGTTTTATTTAGACAGGACCAAACAAACAAGGAAAACAGATCAATTGTTTGTGTCCTTTGCGGATAATAAATTGGGCAAAGCCGTCACAAAGGTCACTATTGCCAAATGGATCAGGGACTGTATTACTCAAGCTTATTCCTCTTCTAATAAAGAGCTTACGACCTCTGTCAAAGCTCACTCTACAAGAGCTATGGCTACTTCAATAGCATTCCATTCTAAGCTTGCCATTAGTGACATTTGTGCTGCGGCTACGTGGTCTTCCCCGCACACTTTCATTTCCCACTACAAATTGGATGTGGCATCTCAGGGGCGAGCTTCATTTGGTTCCACAGTGCTCAGGAGTGTTTTCCAGTGAGCCACCCAGGATTTAGGTGCTAGGGACGCTGTCCCATCAGTGCAGAATGTAGGCGAGATAGGATCACATAACATCTTTTAGTTATGTACTCACCATAACTTTAGATGTTTGGGATCCATCTCGCCTACATTCCCAATAACCCACCCTCCTTCCCCCTTCCTTGGAGATCAGAAGAGATCGGACGGTCCGAATTCTATTTTCATCTTGAAACATCTGGCAATGTTATATGAACAAGTTATGTGTGTGTGCATGAATGCGGACAAACAAGATCTGGGGGATTAGTGGTGGTGCATCCTGGGATAGAGAATAGCTCAGCCAATGAGAGGCTTCGCTCTATAGCATAGCGTGCCGAGTCAGAGCCGAGGATCGGCTCCGAGCCCACCAGTACAGAATGTAGGCGAGATGGATCCCAAACATCTAAAGTTATGGTGAGTACATAACTAAAAGTTTAACTAACTCAGGGTGTTCATGATTGTGTGCTATTGTTGGCCTTCACTGTCAGGTGCTTATGTTAGAACTTTTTTTTTTATTTATTTATTCATTTGTTGAGCAGAGTGGAGCACTGATCTCAATGGATTATTTTCAGGCATAGCCTGTAGTATACATTTAGAGGTAAGAGCACAAAATTATATGCACATATACTATTAAAAGAGCATTTGTATAAGCAGTAACAGGGTAAATTGTATTATTTTAAACTTCATGAAAATAGTGAATAGTGAGCTAGAGAGAAAAAGCAGGATATAAAGGATAAAGTCATTAAACCTGGCAGGGTTGAACTGACAAACAGTTGAAGAAATTAGTCTTCCAGTGTTCACAAGGAGGGTATTATTCCTCAGACAACACAGATGCATTTTTCTAATTCCCAAAATGATCTCTGACCATAGTACTGCCAGAAGAGTAATGTCTTAACAGCACTTTTGTTGGTATGTCTTATTTTGGAGTCTTCTAAGAGCATGTCTTATGGAGATTTCAGTTTGTTATTGACCTACTGCTTCTCATATTCTTTGCCTGCACATGCCTTTTTATTCCCTTCATCTAATGTGGTCTCTGTTTTGATTCAGCCATTTTTGACTATATAAATGTTTAACAAGAATGTATTTTAAGATTATGCAAGAAGCCATATAAAACTTGGTTGGACCAGCATCATTTTGCAGGTAGAACTCTGAGATGCGAGTCTTTGCAATGCCTGTGAAAAGGAGAACAGCACCTTCTCCAGATATGTAATGAAGACGAAAGATCTTTGTAAAAGTCAGATTACTTCTCCCTCTCTACTAGAAGACATTTCTTTTTGAATAATTGTGTGAGTGCAGTTTTCATTTGGCCTGTGACAAATCCCATTTTACTTGGAGAGGTACAGAGGGATTTGGAGTCTTCCTTATGCAGTGGATAATGGTTTTATATTATTATTTATTATAAATATGCTTTTAAAATGTTTAACATACTCTTTGGGGTATGTTTGGAGAGCTCTCATAAACTGCTCATCACTACAAGGTAGTATATCTCAACAGTAGAGATCTTCTTGCATTAACTTAAAAGAAGTGAAAGCAGTACAGAGCAGTGACTACTTTTAATACCATTTTCAGTCAGTATATTTACAAATCAGAACGGATAATTCTGTTATCATATGGTGGGTAAGTGAACAGTAAGGGATAGCAATTTTCCATCTGTGCAAGAAGACACACAACATTTGTTGGATGCCTTTACATTTCAACCTGCATCTTTCAGCAGTCCATGTACCAGGCATATAGTTTCATAGTTTCATAAAAGGTTGTGAGGCTAATGGCCCTAGAGCCCTTACAAGCCTAGCCATATTTATCCCAAGCTGCCCCAATTGTCAGTGGTCAGGTGAATGAAGTTCGCAGAGGTAAAGGTTTTAATGTAGTCAATAACAGCTTCCTCTGTCCATGAGGGACATGGGCACCTCCACAGGAGTGAATTTGTGGTCGCCCATCCATTGATCTAAGTTGTGTTTGAAAAGGGTAAAGGAAGGGGCGCGGTTTCACATGAACTGGAAGCTTGTTCCAGAGAAGTGCCAGTTTCTGGGAGAGATCTCTCTCTCCAGCATAACCTGTTCATGTCAGAGGCTAGGTTGAGATCCCTGGTGCGAGTGATCCTTGTGCAGTTGATTTACGAATGTGTAGCATTTCCATCAAGGCTGGGTCAGAGGCTGCCCTGTAAGCCAGGCACATGTCACGCCATAGAAGCCTGTAGAAAATGGAGTACAGTGACAGGGCTTTCAGTCTTTCTGTGCAAGACTTATAGGTTCATTGGTTGGTACTAGGCTATTGGCCCTAGGGCCTATACAAGCCTAGCCATAACAATTCCCTGGTTATTTCTTCCCAGAATATTTACTTCCCTAGACCCCTGTCTAGCAAGGGCGACTGACGTGATCCCCGGGGTGAATTTCCTATCTCCCATCCAATCGTCAAGGTTCCTTTTGAAGAGGGCCAAAGATGGGCAGTCTATTCCAGAGTCTGGGCAGTGAATGGGTCAGGAACCTATCCCTCTAGCATGTTTTGTTCATTGTGATGACAAGGTTTAGATCCTGGAGCATGTGGCTCTGAGGGATCGGGATTTCTTTAAGTGTAGCTTGTCCAACAGTTATGGGTTTGACATGGCCTTGTATGTTAAGCAGATATCGCCTCCAAGTAGACGATATGCAATAGAGTATAGCTGGAGTTTTTTTTAGATAGTCAGCATAGGGCATCTGCTTTAGGCCTGTGATTCTTTTAGTGAGGCATTTCTGTGGCCTTTCCAGTTGCAAATGT
The DNA here is from genome assembly GCF_019279795.1 of Protopterus annectens. Taxonomy (NCBI): domain Eukaryota; kingdom Metazoa; phylum Chordata; order Ceratodontiformes; family Protopteridae; genus Protopterus; species Protopterus annectens. The sequence continues at coordinate 1,018,590,846 of NC_056743.1, forward strand.
ATTAAGAGATACATACCAAATGGGGCATTGTATTCTATAATGGGTCTAATGAGGGATGAGTATAGTGGGGCAATGACTTCCTTTCTTTTTTTGGATGAAAAGCCCTTAGTGATGAGGTGTGCCCACATATAAGGATTTCCTGACTGTTGTGATGATGTGGTTATCGAAGGTGAGCCCACTGTCCACCTGTGTCCGTAAGTTTCATCACACTTTCGGTGTTTAGTGTACTGCCACCTAAGTACTTGTTTTGTGTAACCTGTAATTTCTTGATGAGAAACCTGTGTGGTCTCTCCAATTGTTGCAGGTGTCTGGTGAGGTACATGCAAAAGGAAGCATTGTTCTTGATTACTGGTCTGATGAGGGCTGAGTATAATGGAATTATAAACATCCGTCTAAAAAAAACTCCAGCTATAAACATCCTCATAGGTTCATAGGTAGGTACTAGGCTATCGGCCCAAGGATCTGCGTAAGCCTAGCCAACAAGGTTCCCTGGCTTACGCCATCCAAGAAAGTTATTTTCCTGTGCCACTGTCGAGCAGGGAGATGGAAGTGATCCCTGGGGTGTATTTCTTTTTTCCCATCCACTCAAGATTTTTCGTGAAGAGTGCTAATGAAGAACTTTGCTTGACATAGATGGGTAGCCTGTTCCAGAGTATAGGAAGTCTCTCGGACAGGAATCTATCCCTCCAGCATGTCCTGTTTATTGTGGTGACAAGGTTTAGGTCCCTAGAGCGTGTAGCTCTGAGGGAATGGGATTTCTTTAGGTGTAGCATGTCCAACAACTCTGGGTTTGACATAGCTTTATATGTTAGACAGAGATCACCTCGGAGTAGGCGATATGCTACAGAGTAAAGCTGGAGTTTATTGAGGTGGTCAGTGTAGGGCATTTGTTTGAGGCCAGTAATCCTCTTTGTGAGGTACTTCTGTGGCCTTTCCAGCTGCTGCAGATGTCTTTAGGTACATTCCAAAAGAGGCATACTCTATAATGGGTCTAATGAGTGTCAAGTAGAGGGGGAACAATGACCTCTTTTTTTCCTGGATGAGAACCCTTTTATGATGGTGTGCCAAGTAGAAGGACTTCCTGACTACTGTGGCGATGTGACTATCAAAGGAGAGACTACTGTCCACCTGGGTACCAAGGTCTCATCATGCATTCAGTGTTAAGTAGATTGCTGCCTATGTGGCATTTCATGGGTACAGAGTTTTTACCAAAGGGGATGACACTGCACTTTTTGGCATTGAGCTTGAGACCATGGCTCTGACACCAGGCATCTGTCTCAGCGAGGCCCTTCTGTAGGATGTCCACATCATTTGGGGACTTGACTATGGCTCCTAGTTTGCAGTCATTTGTGAACTTCTTTAGCCAGAGGCCTTCTGTGTTAGCCTTTACTTCAGAGAAGTAGATACCAAACAGGAGAGGTCCCAGGACGGAACCATGTGGTACTCCACTTGCCACTGCTTTGAGGTCAGATTTGGAGTCTGCAACTTTTACAGTGTGGGTTCTATCAGTGAGCCAGTTGGCAACCCATCTTGTGACGTAGGGATTTATACCTAGTTTAGTTATAATTCCAGAATGGGGGATGGTGTTGAAAGCCTTGGCGAGGTCCAGATAGGCTGTGTGAACCACCTTACCCTCATCTACGGCTTTGGTGACTGCCTCAAAGCAGTCAATCAGGTTCAGGAGGCATGATCTGCCTTTCACAAACCTAAACTGGATGGGATCCAGAGTTTGGAGGTTACCAATGTCTTTGTTTGAGTTCCGTGGTACGTTCCATGGCCTTGTAGACCAGGCTCGTCAGGCTAATAGGCCGATAGTTCCTGGGATCATTGGTGGCTTCCCCCTTTTGTGGAGTGGCATAACTGTTGCTGTGCGCCATTCAGTGGACACAAAGCCTGATGCAAGGCTATTATTGAACATGGTGCTTAAGTGGGGAGCCAGTTCATTCTGAAGTTCGTGTAAAACGCAGCCTGGGATGTTGTCCGGTCCCATGGATGCTGTGTTTTTGGCTTTAGAGAGTGCAGCTTTTACCTACGTAGTTGTGATTACAGGGACTCTGCATTCTTCCTGTATAGATATGGGCCCTTTAGGGGGTGAGAGGGGGGGTAAAGTTAGCACTGAACATATCTGTCAGGTTGTGGCAATACCAGTTGGTTCTGTAATTTTCGTGCCTTTGTGCTGTAACTCAGAGGAGATTTGGGTGTTGCCATAGAGATTCTTGACATAGCTATAGAATGCTTTGTGGTTGTCCTTAGAATTAGTGGTGATTTTGTTTTCATATCTAGCTTTGGAGGATCTTATAAGGGATCTCAGCTTCTTACTGAGGCTGACCAGGGAGCTCCTCCACTCATGGGATTTTACTCTTTTGCAACAGTTTCTTCCTTCAGTTGTACAATTTGTTTATGTCAGGGGACCACCAGATTGCCTGCCTTTTTTTTTGGAGGATAGCATCTTGGTTCTGTTTGGGATAATATGATCCATGCACTCATGTAAATGTTTATAGAGTGCATTTGTGTAGGATTCAGCAGTTGTAACTTTATTGTCCATCTGCATGGGTGTCATGAAGTTCACCACTTCTGTCTTAAGAAGCACGAAGTTGGCTTTGGAGAAATTTTTTACTGTGGTTTCCTTAATGGGGGGGGTGGGGGCGGGATGTGGACATCAAGGGTGATTAGCTTATGGTTGGATCGGACCAACGAGGAGTTGACTTCAGGTGTGGAACACCAGTCACTCATGTTGGTAATGTCTAGGTCTAGGATATTGTTGCCCCTGGTGGGGGTGTGAATAAGTTGATCCAGGGCATTGGAGTTTATGAATTCCAGAAAGTGTTAATCTAAGGAGTTGGTACACGAGTAGTTTTCCCAGTTAATGGTGGGGTAGTTGAAGTCGCCTATTATTAGGGTGTTTGGTTGAACCCTAATATTTTCCAGTACATCAAGAAAAGAGGAGTGGGAATCCTGGGGCATGGTGGGGGATTTGTAGCAAGCTACAATTTGGATTGCAGTTTTGCCCAGAGTTAGTTGCAGTTGGATAACCTCGGATGCATTGTGCTGTGCAACTAGCCTGGAGGTGTGGATATCCTTAATGAATATGGATGCACCTCCACCTTTGGTGTTTCGGTCCAGGTTACATGGCCAAAAAGTGTGTTATGAGTTATAGCCTGGTAGTGCAGGGGTGCTCTCTGGAGCCTTGAACCAGGTCTCAGTCACTGCACAGATATCGATGTTCTCCATTTTAAGGAGTGCCTTGAGTGAGTACATTTTGAGATTTAGACTTCTAGCATTGAGTAGCATTACCCTCAGTTTTTGCTTGCCTGTTCCTGTTGTGGTGAATTTGTTTTTTGAACCTTGCCTAAAAAGGGCACTATAGGGGCAGCAAGAGCCTTAGCCAGGATCCGGAATCCCGGGGTGACAGGTGCAGGCCATCTGTGGCAAAGCATCGTGGTCTGTCGACCATGTCATCCCAAGCAGACAGATACTGGATCCCCTTAGAATGACACCAGAAGCTTAGCCAATTGTTGAAGTCATTAATTTTGTCCTTGTACTGTGGTATCATTTTGGGCGATGGCACAATGCTACTTAGGGCTAGGGTCATACCTTCCTGGGCTACAAGATTGGAGAGCTCTTCCATGTCTCTCTTCATGTAGTCCAGGGAGGTACGTCTCAGGTCATTCACAACAACATGGACAATGACAGAGTCATATTTGTACTTGTTGTGGAGTGATTTGAGTGCGTGGGTTATGTGGCAGATCCTGCACCTGACAGGCAGCTGACAGTAACCTTCTCTTTGTTTAGCCTGGTGAGTGGGACATCAGTGTGCCTGACTATAGAGTCATCTATGACTAGTGTGTTTGGTATGTTGTTTTCCCTTATTTGGCTGTGGTTGAGTGGCAAACTGAGTCTGTGGGCTGTGTCATTTGGGTTGTGTTGGGGGATGGAGGTTGCTTACGTTTCTGCTTTGGAGGTCTCTGTTGCTTAGACAGATTAATGAGAGCCTCCGCAAATGTTTTGTGTTACTATGTGTGGATTTTGGTGGTATGAAATTTAGTGAGACTGTGATGAGTGTGGTGTGATGCAAATGTTTACCTTCTCCTCATGACTGTCAAGTTCAGTCTTGGTTGGAGAGAGCTTTATCTCCAGTCTGGCTAGATAAGTGCATCTCTCACAGGTTGTAGTGTTGGGTGGTAGGAGAAGAGGGTTGCCTGTGTACATGAGGCAATTTCTGCATTGCCTCAAGATTCCCAGATTCATCAGATAGGAGAGAAAACTGGGGGCTGACCCTTGGTCATGCCTGAATAAAAAAATATTTTCCTCTAGATAAGTGAGGAAAGTGAGTACAAGAGCTGTTTTTCTCTAAACAAGTGAGAAAAGTAAGTACAAATGTATGTGATGCCTTTACTTATAAGATGTGCCACACAGAATTATTTCCTTACTACTGTGGATATGTTGGTCAAAGTTCAGGTTGCTATCAACCCGAGTACCCAGATCACGCACTACTGGGTGTACACTTGGGGGGGGGGGGTGCTGCCTGTAATGTAATTAGCAGGGATGTCAACTTTCCCAAAGTGAATAATACATTTTTTTTGCGTTTAGCTTTAATCCGTAGCTTTGGCACAAATCATTTGTCTACATTAACCCTGTCAGCAGTATGTTATCACTGGGGAACTCCATGATTGCTCCCAATTTGCAATTGTCAACAAACTTGGTCTTCCACAGGCCATCCAAGTTTGCCTGGACTTCTGAGAAATAAATTCTGAACAGTAAGGGGCCCAGCACAAAAGCCTGTGGTACTCCACTGGCAACTGGTCTTTTGCTGGTGGTGAAGTCACCCACTTTTACAGTTTGTGTCCTGTTGGTGACCAGTTGGCTACCCATTTGGTAATGTAGGGGTTAATTCCCAATTGGGAGAGTTTCTCAGTAATACCTGAGTGGGGAATTGTGTTGAATGCCTTGGCTAGGTCAAGATAGGCGGCATGCAGTGTTTTTCTCTTGTCCAGGGCCTTGGTGACTTTCTCTAAGAAGTCAACCACATTTAACAAGCATGATCTACCTTTAATGAATCTGAACTGGGTTGGGTGCAGAGTATGGCGATTACCTGTGTCCTTGTTAATAAAGTCTCCAATGTTAGTGAGTACTCTGTCCGGACATTTGAGCTGCTTGTGGAGATGCTGGCAAGCAGTTCCAGAGCACTGGCATTGACAAAGTCCAAGAACCTCTGAGGCTGCATTTTTGTGGTCATGTACCTTTGCCATTTGATGATAGGATAATTAAAATCACCCATGAGTAAGGTCTTGGACTGTATGGTAAGTGACTCCCATAAGCCAAGGTATGCGGTATGCTTTTCCTGTTTCATGGTGAGGACCTGTAGCTAGCTATGATGTGGTATGGGGCTTTGTCTCTTGTTAGTTGGACATGGAGTAGCTCAAGAGAGTTGCACTGTTTGAACAGTCTCAGGTGTACTTGTCCTTAATGAAGATGGATACACTTCCTCCTTTGGTTCTTTCATGCTCAGTTTGTGGTATAAATGTGTGGCAGGCATTGTAGCCCTGCACAGCCGGGGTGCATTCCTCACCTTCGAACCATGTCTTGGTGACTGCACAGATGTCAGCATCTCCCAAAGTGAGGAGTGCTTCCAGGGAGTACAGTTTCTTGTTTAGACTCCTAGCATTAAGCAGCAGTACCTTGAGTTTATCTAGAGAGGATTTTTTTTTATTTTGGGATGTTGGTTATTTTGACACTGCCTTAAAAAAAGCACAATAGGGGAGCTAATGCCTTTTTCTAATATCCAAAAGCCTAGAGGAGATGAGTACAGACTGTCTCTGGCAAAGCAGCATGGTTTGTCAACCATGTCTTCCAAGGCTGACCGATATTGGATCCCCATGGACTGACACCAGAAGATAAGCCAGTTTTTAAAGTCTGTCATTTTTTGTTTGTATTGTGGCATAGTTAGAGAAGGTAGAATGCGGCTTAAGGCTTGGCTTATACTTGTCTATGACACACAATCTGGGAGCTCAGTCATGTCTGTCTTCATATAGTCCAGTGAGGTACATATCAAGTCATTCACCTCCACATGGACTATGATGGAGTCATACTGGTACTTGAGGTTGAGTGACTTGATGGATCCTGGCATTTGACAGGCAGCTAACAGTAACCTGCTTCTTACCTATACTGGAGAGGAGAAGGTCCTTGTGTCTTACAATGGAGTCACATATGACTAGTGCATTAGGTTTTGTGGAGTAACGCCTTATGGGCTTATTTGTTGAGCTCTGGTGTATATGTTATGTGTTGTGGTTGTTTTTTTGCATTGTTGTGTGCAAGTGGTTTCAATTTGGGAGGCCTCTGATCCTTTAGTAAGTTACTAGTGAGTACCTCTGCATACATGGGTTTGTGTTGTGTTCTTATTTACTGTGGGAAGTGTGTGCATGCTGACCACCTGTTTAGCATTCGATTTGTTCTTATGTGAGAGTCTTGCCTCCATTTTCGTAGTGTAGCTACCTCTCTCACACAAAATATTTGCTTCAGGAGTAAGTGGTTGTCAGTATACATGAGACCATTACTACATTGCCTCAGGATGCCCTTGTGTATCAGACTGGCCAGAGAGGTGATGGGAAACTGTTCATCCATGATGGCAGGTTCTTATAGGTTCATAAGAGAGTACTAGGCTAATGGCCTTGGAGCCTTTACAAGCCTAGCCCAAAAGATTCCCTGGCAACATACCGCCCAACTTTATTTCCTCGTGTCTGTCCAGCAGGGCCACTGAAATGATCCTCGGGGTGAATTTTCTAGATCTGAAGTAGGAGATTCATTTGTCTGCAACCTGTGGGTTATGGATCCGACATCGGATCCGAACCGGCATGGTTTACCAGCTATGGATCCAAGCTCTCGGCTCCTCCCCTCACCCATAATGCCCTGCTCTCCCTACATGACCTCAGATCTTGTTTGCCGCGCTGGTGACCAGATTTGTGTTTCTAAGCTCTTCAGCTAAGTGCATTTTTCTAGTGTTTAAAGTGTTTAAAATTGATATTTTGTGTGAAAGTTGTGTGGAAGTTTAGGTTTCCCTATTACTTAATTATACTTTCTAGTGTTTAAATTTAATTTTTACTTTTCCCTCCCCTCGCTGGTAGTGTAGTGTGTGTTTGGGCCTGTGTGTGCTTTAGTTACTTTTGCTTTTCTCTAGTTTAAGTAACTTTTCTTGTGTACTTTGGGATGTCTGATCAACCCAAAGCAGTGTTTTCTAAGTGCTCCGAGTGTGGCCATAAGCTTTCCCCGGCTGATGGCCACACTCGGTGCGTTAGATGCCTTGGGGTTGAACACCTCACTTCTGGATGTTCCATTTGTGCAGGGTTCAACCCCAGGGCATTGAAGGAGCGGAGGTCCAAGCTTGTCTTGGCGGGTCTTTTGCCACCGGACTCTGCTCCGGCCTCCGCTCCTTCGGGGGTAACCGTTTCTACGGTTGTCTCCTCTCCAGCTCCCCCTCCTCCTCCTGGGACTCAACCTCCCTGTAGTGGTTCGGAGGAGAGGGAAGCTAGAAAGAAGGACCGGAGAGAGAAGCACCATAAGCGGCGGGCCGAGACCTCTGTTTCGGCCCCGCCAGCCAAGCGGGTTTCTCCTCCGGCCTCCTTGTCTGCTGGCTCTCCCCCTCCTCGGCTCCGGTCTCCTGTGTGTTTTTCACCGGGACCTGAGGAGGAGGAGACCCGATCTCCGTCGAGGCTATCCAGGAGGCACTCAAGGCCTACCTCGGTAGCCTCGTCGAGATCAACCTATAGCCTGTCAGACGCTGATCTGGACCGGATGATGAGAAGGTTCATCCAGGCCCAGATGCAGGTGGGAGTGCTCTTGCCTCCCCCCCATCTGGGGGGGAGCTCGACCACCTTTTTCAAGCCAATTGCTCCTTCTCCGACCCGCTACCTGGGTTCAGAGCAGTTGGAGCCGAGCAGCCGAGCGGGGTGGGTCGGCGCCGATAGTACTTGGTACTTCGGAACCGACCCTGCCCACGAGTGCTTCGGATCCGACCTCTCGGAGCCTGGATCCGAGCTTCGGATCCGGGGGGATCAGTGCTCCTTCGGCGCCGTCTGTGTCGGAGCGCACTGTCCCTTCGGATCCGAGTGCTTTGGTGCCGGCTCCGATCCACTCCTCGGATCCGAGGGGGAGCCGATTGTTGGATCCTTTGGTCGAGGTCGGCTCCCCTTCAGCTTTTGATGTAGTGGAGAGGGCCCTGTTGAGGGTCTCCGGATCCCCAGCACTTGCTTCGGCTCCGTCCCGCGCTCCATCTGCACTGGGTCAGGCTTCCACCATCCGGCCCTTGGGACAGCCCGCTCCTTTGCCCCAAGCTGTTCCCCTGGAACAGGTCACTGTTTGCGAGGAGTCCTTTGACAGCCCCCCGGAGGATGTTCCCCGCAAACATACGTGCAAAAGGAGGCACATTGACTCCCCCGAGTCTCTCACAGAAGACACGGATTTGGAGGAAGGGGAAGGCTCCCCAAGATCACCCCCCGAGGATGTCTCATTTGGAGACATCATGGAAATGCTCCGCATAAGGGGGGGGTGGTCTGCCCCCAAGTCTTCCTCGGATGAGTCCGTGTTCTTGGAGGCATTTGAAGCGGGCCCGTCTACCTCTTGGGTGTCCTCCTGCCGACCCCTGGTGGACCTCATTACCACCAGGGCGTGGAAGGAACCGGACACCGTGGAGCCAATCCCAAAAAGGCCCGACCGTATTCTCAGTCCCCCGGCTGACCGTGCCCATTGGAGTAAGGGGCCTCCGGTAGATGCCATGTTGACGGCGGCGGCCACCAAGAGGGAACTTGCTCAGGAGAGTCCCTCAGTCCATCCCCCGAGCAAGGAGTCTCGGATGATGGACCGCTTGGGGAAGCGGATGTTTAGTTCAGCGACCTTCTCTGTGAGGGCGCTGAACTATTTGGCACACGTGATTAGGATGCAGCGCGATCTTATAAAAGAATACGCTGCATCCCCCCCAGAGTCCATGTCGGAGGAGGACAAGGTGCTGCACTCCACCAGCATGGCCACTCTCAGGTCCGTCACTAATACCTCTATGCGGCTACTGTCCCATGCTACGGAAGGTGCCGCTAGAGCCGCAGGGGCAGGCCTAGTTACTAGACGTCAGGCCTGGCTCCATCATTGCGATTTCTCAGAGCCCTTCAAGGCGTCATTTGCGAACGCCCCCTTCGATGGTTCTGCCCTCTTTGGCAAAACTGTTCGCGACACTTTGACCCAGAGCGAGAAGGACGGGAAGACGCTGTCTGCCGTCGGAATCCGCTTCTCTGCACCCCAGAGGCCCTATTCTAGGAACCAAAAGGGTCAGAAGAAGATGTGGTTCCGGAAGTCGCAGCAATCCCAGCCTGCTCCGGACAACCAGTTCTTCCGTGGCAGAGGAGGACAGGGAGGACGCCGCCCTAGTGGCAGAGGGGCTCCTAGAAACTTTGGGTCCAGAGAACCCTTCTCTGAACGGCCCGCGCAGCAGCCCTGAGGGGTTGCCCAGCTGCTCCACTCTGGAGGCAGTCGGGGGACGTTTTTCGGAGCACCTAGCGGCATGGGAGTCCATAACATCAGACCGCTGGGTTCTCCAGATTATATCCAGAGGATACTGTATCCCCTTTCTTCACTTGCCAAAATTGAAGTCCCTCCCCGACGTTTCACCCGGTCAGTGGGAGGCCGCTTTGGCAGAAATTGGCCATCTGCTAAAGAAAAGAGCCATCCAGCCCGTCCCCCCAGACCAGATCGGATCAGGGTTCTACTCCAGATTCTTTTTAGTGCCAAAAAAGACGGGGGATCTAAGACCAATTTTAGACCTTTCACTCTTGAACCTGGCAGTTCCCAAGGAGAAGTTCTGAATGGTCACGTTGCAGTCTATTCTCCCCCTTCTGGGAGAAAATCACTGGATGTGCTCCATAGACCTCAAGGATGCGTACTACCACATACTAATGGACAGGCGCTCCAGGAGGTTTCTCCGCTTCAGGCTGGGAGCCAGTCACTACCAATTCCGGGTCCTTCCCTTTGGTCTCACCACAGCCCCCAGGGTGTTCACCAAAGTATTAGCAGTGGTAGCGGCCCACCTGAGGCTTCAGGGGGTGCAGGTCTTTCCTTACCTGGACGACTGGCTTCTCACCGCCCCAACAAGGCATCTACTTCTCTTGGCGCGAGACTCCTTTCTCCATCTTGCTCCACGCCTGGGCATCACGATAAACACAAAGAAATCCAACCTAGCACCCACTCAGCTCATAGATTTTATAGGTGCCAGGTTAGACACGAGGAGACTGAGAGCCTTCCTCACAGCGGATAGAGTGCAAAGCCTACAGCTCCAGGTGCGGGCCATTCTCCACTCAAATTCAGTTCCGGCGGAGTTGGTCCTGAGGGCCCTTGGGTCCATGGTGGCAGCGATTGCGCTTCTTCCTCTCGCCAGGTTCAATATGCGTATCCTTCAATGGACTCTCATGGTTCAGTGGTCGTATCTTGCTCTTCTTATGCATCATCCCATTGCGATCAGCAAAGCGTGCAGGCGGTCCCTCCTGTGGTGGCTACATTCTCCAGATCTCCACGGAGGCCGCCCCTTTTGTGCCTCTCCCCCTCTCGCCACGGTGACCACGGATGCCTCCCGCCTCGGGCGGGGGGGGCATTTTGCAGGCCGGACGGTCCAAGGCATGTGGGACGATTCAGAGACCTTGCTGCATATCAATGTCCTAGAGATGAGAGCAGTGCTCTTAGCGTTGCTAGCACTTCAGGCCTTTCTTCCCTTGGGAACAATTGCGATTCAATCGGACAACATGTCTGTCGTCTGGTATATCAACAAACAGGGAGGAACCAGATCTTATCCCCTTTGTCGAGAAGCCATGAGAGTGTGGGAATGGGCTATCTCCACCAACCGCTTTCTCATAGCAACGAATATTCCGGGTCGGTCCAACATCCTGGCGGACAAACTCAGTCGCACCATTCTCACCCCCTACGAGTGGTCTCTCAATACTCAGGTAGCGGAACGCATCTTCGCACAGTGGGGAACTCCTTGTTGCGATCTTTCTGCGTCTCCCTCAAACACCAAATGCGACAGTTTTTTCACCCTGATACCTCCTCCCGGAGGTTCTCCAAGAGACGCTCTGGTGCATGCTTGGCCACCCGGTCTTCTTTATGCTTATCCCCCTTTGCCTGTGATGCTCCAAGATCTTCAGAAAGCCTCTCGGTTGGGATGCAGAATGATCCTCATTGCTACCTTTTGGCCTCGACAGATCTGGTTCCCCTTCCTAAGGTCTCACTCAGTGAATCCGCCTTGGATTCTAGATCCCATTCTGGATCTGATTTCTCATCCATCCCATCTATCTCCTCCGAACCTGGACAACCTCAAGCTGACCGCTTGGCTGCTCCAGTTCCACTCCTGATCAGGACTCCCGGTATTTCGTCCCCTGTTAAGGCCATCCTGGTGGCAGCTCACAAGCCATTCACTAGGAAAGTCTACCGTAGCAAGTGGAAGCGGTTCTCTTTGTGGGCGGAACGGCAAGGCCTAAACCCCTTCACAGTTCCTCTCCCCTTGGTGCTTGACTTCTTAACCACTCTGTTTAATGATGGTGCCAGTAGTTCCACGGTCAAAGTACAGCTTGCAGCAATTTCTCATTATCACATTGGTCATGACTCCAGTCCACTGATGTCTGCCAAATTGTGTAAGATGTTCCTTAAAGGTACCTTTCTTCTCAGGCCCCCTATAAAGCAAGTGGTTCCTCCTTGGGACCTTTCCTTAGTTCTTCAGGCCTTGACCGCTCCCCTTCAACCTGCGGCTACTGTGTAGATCTGAAATTCTTATCTTTCAAGACTGCCTTCTTAGTAGCCATTACTTCGGCCAAGAGAGTCTCAGAGCTTCAAGCATTATCAGCTAAACCTCCGTACTTGGTCTTTCATCCGGACCGTGTTTTCCTCAGGACCAACCCATCCTTTCTTCCTAAGGTAGCTTCTGAAGCAAACATTAATCAATCCATTAACCTCCCTGTTTTCTTCCCCAAATATCAAAACAAGGGTGAGTACAAGCTTCACTCCTTAGACGTTCACAGGCAACTTAGATTTTATCTAAACAGGACTGCTGGTCATAGGCAATCCGACCAGTTGTTCATTTCCTTTGCTAAATTTAATTTGGGCAAGCCAATTTCCAAAGTCTCATTATCTCGCTGGATTTCACAATGTATCTTACTAGCTTATCAAGCTTTGGGAAGGCCCGCACCGGAGGGTGTACATGCCCATTCAACCCGGTCAGTCTCTACCTCGGCCGCCTTTAAGGCTAGGATTCCTCTAGATGATATTTGTGCAGCAGCCACGTGGGCTTCATCTCATACTTTTATTTCCCACTACAAGTTGGATCTTGCATCCAGGGGTAGAGCATCCTTTGGCTCCGCGGTGCTCCGGAATATCCTTCCATGATGGCCGCCCAAGATTCAGGTAGCTGGGGACTCTGTCCCACAGGTTGCAGACAAATGAATCTCCTACTTCAGATTTAGAAGTTATGTACTCACCATAACGTTCCATCTGAGTAGGTGTATTCATTTGTCTGCAACCATCCCGCCCTCCTATCCCCCTGGCCTTTCAGTTTCCTGCATATTTTGTGTTACCCTTTTCAGGGTGTTTATGCTGTTGGCAAACTCGATCTGAGGTCATGTAGGGAGAGCAGGGCATTATGGGTGAGGGGAGGAGCTGAGAGCTTGGATCCATAGCTGGTAAACCATGCCGGTTCGGATCCGATGTCGGATCCATAACCCACAGGTTGCAGACAAATGAATACACCTACTCAGATGGAACGTTATGGTGAGTACATAACTTCTAATTTCCATCCACTCGTCAAGATTCCTCTTGAAGAGGGCCAGTGGGATGCTGTGCTTGACGTGTAAGGGAAGTCTATTCCAGAGCATGGGCAGTCTCTGGGTTAGGAACCTGTCCTTCCAACAAGTCCTGTTGATTGTGGTAATGAGGTTGAGGTCTCTGGTGCATGCGTTATAGAGGGATAAGGATTTGCTTAAATGTAGCATGTCTAGCAGTGCTGGGTCTGACATGGCTTTGTAGGTCAAACAGAGATCGCCTCTAAGTAGGCGATATGATGCCGAGAAAAGTTGGAGTTTTTTTAGTCTTTCTGCATAGGGTAAGTGTTTAAAGTGTAGGATCCTGTTAGTGAGGTATTTTTGTGGTCTTTCTAGTTGTTGCATATGTCTAGTGAGGTACATGCCAAATGGGGCATTGTACTCTATAAATGGTCTAATGAGGGAAGAGTAGACAAGAGGCTATGACCTCTTTCTTCCTGGAGGCAAAACACTTTGTAATGAGATGTGCCACATAGAAGGATTTTCTGATCACTGTGGCAATGTGATTATCAAAGGATAGGTTGTTATCCACTTGTGTTCCCAGATCTCTTATGACACCTTCAGTGTTCAGTGGACTACCATTGATGTGGTAGTTCATGGGTGCCCTGTTCTTCCCAGAAGGAATGACCATGCATTTTTTGGCGTTGAGCTTGAGGCCATGGTTCTGACACCAGTCATTGGTCTCCATGAGGCCTTTTCTGTAGAATGTCAGCATCATTTGGGGAGCTAGTAATGGCTCCCAGTTTGGAGTTGTCAGCGAACTTGGTCAGCCAGAGTCCCTTTCTTTTGGCCTGGACTTCAGAAAAGTAGATGCCAAACAGGAAAGGATCCAAGACTGAACCCTGTGGGACTCCACTCGTGATTGGTTGGTAGTCTGACTTGGAGTCCGCTACTTTCACTATGCGAGTTCTATCTGTGAGCCAGTTTGCGACCCACCTTTTGACATAAGGGTTGATGCCTAATTTAGTGAATTTATCTTTGATTCCTGAGTTGAGGAATTGTATCAAAGGCCTTGGTCAGATCAAGGTAGGCTGTGTGAACTACCTTGCCTTTGTCCACACCTCTGGTGACAGACTCGAAGAAGTCTACCAGGTTGAGCAGATAAGATCTACCCTTAACAAATCCGAACTGTGTTGGGTCTAGAGTCTTGAGACTTCTTATGTCCTTATTTATTAGGTCCATGATGATGCGCTCCATAGCCTTGCATACCAGACTCGTCAGGCTAATGGAGTGGTGGTTCCCAGGGTCCATAGTCGCACCCCCTTTGTGGAGTGGGATTACTGCAGCAGTGCGCCATTCGGCAGGGACAAAGCCTGAAATGAGGCTGTGGTTGATCAGGGCGCTCAGGTGTGGTGCCAATTAATTTTGAAATTCATGTAGAACACAGCCCGGGATGTTGTCAGGTCCCATGGAAGCTGTTTTCTTGGCCTTGGCCATTGCAAGTTTAACCTGTGTAGGTTGTATGTTTTATTGGGAAGGGAATGGGTTAATTTGACAGGAGTGTGCTGGTAGTATCGAGACTACAAGAGGAACCTATACTTTGTTGTGTTTTGTTAAGGTTGATCAATAAGGCAACACAGCTCAGTGCAGTCGGTTGGTAAATAGCCTGAGCAAGGAGGTAAAACAGTAGTGTATGAGTGGAAGCTGGATCCATGCTTCCTTCAAAAACTCACACAAAGATGGGGGCCATCAGTAGGTAGTAGTGTTGGCCACACATTACAATAACTTTTTAATAACCTTTTCTTTTATCATGCACAGCAGCATACTGTGGATAGTAGCTGCTTTGTCTTTAGACAGATTTGGACCCAATGGGTCTGCCTTTCCACCATTTCCTCTGATCTACAAGAAAATCTAGCTCCTCTTTGGGCAAGACAACTGTAGTATTTTGTAATACTGATCTTTTTTTTCTTTTTTAAGAACAAGAAACATCTTTATTAAATTATCACTTATGACATAGGGAGTCATACATTTATATAAATGAAAACAAACCATGCTGACATATTTTTAGTTGCACACATTATTCATCATGTGCAATCTCTGCAGTCATTGTCAGTCAAACATTACATAGCTCATTCAAATCTTGCCTTCTTCTGAAACTCATTCCTCCTCCAAAATGTTATGTTGCATGTATTGCTCTCATTGTTACCATTTTTTTCTATGCAATTTGCTCATACCCTTTTCTAAAGGTCCCATTTTGTTTTGTGTCTTACTATATTAACTGCCTCTGGTACAGTTGGTTTAGATTTTGATTTCCATTTGTAGTAATTGCTTTTTTTGGCAGCCACCATAATTAGACTCCGCAAGACCTTATTATGTCTAAGCAATAACGATTCTGTATCATAGCTCAAAAAATGTCTTTAGTTATACCAATTTGCTCACCCAATATTTCTGATAGAGTAGTCTACAGGGAATTTTTAAAGTCTGCCAACTCATTACACTTCTGAAAAGTGTGTTCCTAATTACTTCTGTATGCCCTGTCACACCACTAACATTTGCTGTTCTCCAGAGGAAAAATTCTTTGGAGTCTACTTGGGTATAAAAATATCTACATAAACAATTCCAAGCAAAGATCCTAAATCTTCTAGACTTTGTTGCATATCTGGGAGACATGTATATATTCCCACATTGCTTCTTTGTGAGTTGCTTATTTAATCTCTCTTCCCAGTCCTTCCAAACCTCCTCTTATTGATTCTTATAATTATCATGCAATATTTTATATGCTCTACTAATTATCCCTTTTTAACAGCAGCTTCTGTTCTAGATTCTACTAAAAACTGTACCAGTGCTGGTCTTTTGCTTAGGATCTCCTTTTTTCTTTCTCTTTGCCTGTACTGTGATGTCAAGATTTGATAAGGAAGGCAATCTCTGGCCTGCAGTCCAAATACATTCTTGCCCTCTTCCCATTCTGTTACCTTGCCCTCTCTAATTATTTCCTCCCAATAACTTGGTTCCTTTGTCAGTTTTCTCCAGTAAAGTCCAGCCCCCTCCTGCCTATTGTCTGCATCCCCTAATTGCAGTCACCCCTATGGGCAGAATCTCCTTTCTCAATTCCCATATTGGTTTAGTTCTTAGAATATGTTCTGCTACTTTATAACTATAATATTTTGAATGGTTATTGTTCTCCTTAAAGATCCACATACAAAATCCCAGTTTCTCCTTGTTTATTGAGCGTCTTCCCTGTTTTGTCATCATCCCTTTCCACTTAGAGTTATACGTTTCTGCTTGTGCTATGTATAGGAGCCTTAACTGTGTACCTCTGAAATGCCCCTTCAAGTCAGGTAATCCCAAACCACCTTGTTTTTTTGGAAGAATCAGCGTATCACACGTGACTCTTGCCATCTTCCCCTCCCAGATAAAATCCTTAATTGCTATCCACAATTCCTCCTGTGGTTGATAAGAATTTGCCTGACCTGTGTATAAAACTAAAGGGACAAAAGTGCATTTTGACTGCTTGTATCTTGCTATCCATATCCATAAAACTGAACTTCCAATTTTTCAGATTTTGTATTATCTTTTGTTTATTCTCTTCCTGCATATCCTTAGGTACCACAAAAGGATCCTTTTTAATGTGTACTCCTAAGTACTTCATTTTATCATGTCCTCATAGAGATAGATATTGCTGATCCAATGTGTTTTATGTGTGGATGCATAATTACAGGCATTGCCTTTGTTTTATCTTCATTAATTTTGCATTCTGAAAAGGCTTGAAACTGTCTCAAAATGTTCCATAATGCTGAAATGTCTTTTTTCTGGTTTTATTAAGTATAAAGTAATATCATCTGCAAATAAAGCCAGCTTTTCTTGACTACCATGCAAATTATATCCTTGAATTTGAGTTCCTTATTTTCTTTGCCAATGGTTCTAAAAACCCAAATAAAGGGGAAAGAGTGCGCACCCTCCATGGTTCTTTCTGCTCAAGCAGAACTCATCAGGGAGGAACCCACCCACTTCAGTTTGCGCCTCCGATCCCTCGTATATCCTACTAATCAACCTTATAATTTTATCAGGAAATGCAAATATTACCATTGCCCTGCTGATAAAATCACAGCTTACCCTGTCAAATTATTTTTCAACATCAAGACCCACCAACAACAGTGGTATTTTCTTACATTCTTCCCTCTGGATCATCAGTGTTTTACTAATGTCAAATGTTACCTCTGCTCCACAAAACCACAGTTATCCGTATCTATCAAGTTTGGCATCACCTGTGTCATTCTTTTAGCCATTATAAACATAAACTCTTTATAGTCATTTTTTAGAATTGAAATGGACCTATGTGTGAGACCTAGGACTGAAGTTGTTTATGAACCTTTTGAACAGGATTCTGATTTTTCTGATTCTTCTGTTGATCTGGATTTGCCCTTATCTACTTATGAGGATTCTGATGCAGAGGACTCTATTCCCTTTGTTTCCCCTCCAGAGGATTTTTCTTTTGATGAGAGAGCATTTCCACTGGGAAAGCCAGGATTTTTCTGATTCAAAAAAGAGGCTTAGGTATTTCTTACTCCTGCCTCAGCATAGGCCTTTAGTTATACCTCTGGTACTAGACAGTGTTGATGATACCTTTTCAGAATCTAGTTTGGCCCCTGATTTTTTGCCTCCTGCTCCCAGAAAACCTGACAGATATTACAGGGTTCCTGATTCTCACAAGTTCCTTTTTAAAATTCCTATTGCAGATCCAGAGACTATTTCACAGGGACCCAAGAGCATTAAGGCTTCTACTGCTACCCCCACTGATAGAGACTCCAGGGCGCTGGATAGATGGGGTAAGAAAGTTTACACTTCTGCAACCTTGGCCATTAGGGCGTTAACTGCCAGTTTCATATGTTAAGGTATCAACAACATGTTATTGGATTGCTTAAACAGAAAATGATAATTCCTGACTGTGCTGAAAATAAAGAATTACAGGATTTAATGCATTCTGCTGAACAGGTTGGAAAACGTACTTTGCAATGGGATTTAATTCATTAGAGGCCTCTTGCAGGGCTGCTTTTACTGGGTCTGTGCTCAGAAGGCATGCTTGGCTTAAGGAGCAAGGTTTGCCTGATCATGTTAAAGCTAAATTGTTGGATGCTCCCTTAAATCAGGACTGCCTGTTTGGCAACAAGGCTGAGGAAGTTCTTAAAAAGATGGAAGACCAAGCTAAATCTCTGCAAACTGTTAAAGATTTCTTACAAGTTCAGCCTCCTAGATTTAGTAGGCACTGGCCCTCTAAAAATTGGTCCTTTCCAGCCCCTTCCGGGTCTTATCAGGCCAAACCCAGACACAGCAGAAACCCCAGGTTTCAGTCCCAAGGGACACACAAGACGAGGCAGTGGGGGGTTTCTGCACCCAAACCTGGGAGTAGTAAGACTCCCCCTATGGAAAACTGTCTCAATGACTTGCTTTTAAAACTTCCAAGCACTTACCAACTGAATGCTCCTTTAGGCGTAAAGATTGGTCTGCAGGCCAAAAACTGGAAACTCATCACCCAGCACCAAATGGGTTTTAAATATAGTGTCCCCAGGATACAGATTTAATTTCCACATGTTACCAACACCAATCGGATGGCCAGATCTACCACCAAATCAGTGGGCAGAGGCCCAAAATCAAGTACACTCTCTCTTAAACATGGGAGCTATTCAGTTGGTACCAGAAGAGGAATAGGGACAAGGTTTCTATCCGAGACTTTTTGTGCTCCCCAGAAAAGGCAATACATGGCATCCTATCCTGGACCTTACTATTCTAAACACCTTTCTGGTGATTCCAAAATTCAAAATGTTGACTCTTCACCAGCTGCTTCCTATGCTGGGCAAGGATGCATGATTGGCAACACTAGACTTAAAAGAAGCATACCTGCACATCCCAGTCAAGGGGGTCTTGCAGAAGATACCTACACTTCAAAGCAGGCTACATGCACTGTCAGTTCTCTGCACTGCCGTTTGGCTTATCTACTGCGCCCAGGGTATTCACAAAGTGCCTAGCTCCAGTCATTGCATTTTGCAGGCAAAGAAATATACAAATTATACCCATACCTGGGCGATTGTCTAATTCAGAAAGAAAGCAAGGACATTCTTTTGAATCATTTGGCCTTTGTTCAAAGGGTACTGTCTTGTCTGGTGTTCAACATAAACGAAAAGAAATTCCACCTGGTACCCAGCCAACAAATTATATTCCTGGGAGCAAGCCTGAATAAATACAACTTCCCAGATGGCTTTCCTCACGCCAGAGAAACGGATTCATTTGATAACTTACTTCAAACAAGTGGCCACAAAAACCCAGCTATCTGCAAGGCAAATACTGCAAGCCTTGGGGTTCATGGCCTCCTGCATTCTTCTAATTCCATATGCAAGGATGCGTATGAGGAAACTACAGTGGTATCTCAAAAGCCTATGGTGTCAACATTCACAGGATCTAGAAGCTAGGATTCCTATCATACCTTGCCTACGCCTAGAGTCCCTTTGGTGGGCAGGGGCCTGCCACCAAAACAGGGGACTACCAATTACCCCCTGCTACCCAAATCCTAACAGACGCATCAGACTATGCATGGGGGGCTCGCCTGGCAGGGAAGTGCATTCAGGGCAAATGGAACCCAAGTCAAATGCACCTGTACATAAATCAAAAGGAAATGCTAGCTGTACAGAATGCTCTTGACAGTCTTCAAGGACCACATTCATCCAGGACAACTAATGGTAAAGACGGACAGCACCACTGTCATGTGGTACATAAACAAGCAGGGGAGTACACATTCTTATCCCCTCTGCAGACTAGCCATGACATTGTGGAACACAGCCTTGAGCTACCAAGTGAATCTGCAAGCTCAATTCCTGCCAGGAAAACTCAATACACTGGCAGACGGACTAAGCAGAAACCTCATGGACCCACATGAGTGGAAACTGGAACAGTGCCCAATTTAACTCAGATTCTACAGTACTTGACTAAGATGCTTCATAAGGGCTTGTCTTTTTCCTCCATCAAAATTCATGCCTCAGCCATTTCAGCTCATTATAGCACAGAGCCTCCCCTCTTCTCTCGCCCACCGCTCAAGCAGTTCCTCAGAGGGGCCAAAAATTTAAGGCCACCCAGGAAAGCCCCAACTCCAGCCTGGGATCTTAACTTTGTCTTGTAGAAACTCACTCTTCCTCCTTTCCAGCCAGCTGCTACTGCAGATTTAAAATTTCTTTCCTGGAAAACAGCTTTCCTTTTAGCAATCACTTCTGCAAGAAGGTTATCTGAATTACAGGCCATTATGGCAGTGGAACCTTTCATCATCTTTCATGCGGACAGGGTGTCCCTCAGAACCAATCCCCTCCTTCATGCCCAAGGTGGTATCCAGTGTGGCTCTTAATCAGTCCATTCATTTGCCTACCTTCTTTCCTAACCCACAGAGCAAGGGGGAATAGATACTGCACTCTTTAGATGTGCACAGACAGCTTAGATTCTACTTGGACAGGACTAAACCTCAAAGGAAATCTGAACAACTGCTGGTGACGTTTGCTGCAGGGAAATAGGGGAAAACTATTTCAAAACAAACCATTTCAAAATGGATAGGCCACTGCATTCATTTCTGCTATAAGCACCATGGAAAACCTATCCCACAGGGCATCAGACCCCATTCAACTAGGGCTGTATCTACCTCTACAGCCATTCTCGGACATCCCTACTAGGGACATCATAGAAGCTGCTACATGGAGTTCTGCACATACTTTCACCAAGCATTATTATTTGCCAATTTTCTCTAAATCCAGAGCTGGTTTTGCCACCGCAGTCTTGCTGGTCCTAATTCTATTTACATTCCTCCTCCCAACCTTAGCTTTGGGAATCTACCCAAATGTAATGACTGCAACAGTGAAACACGAAGAACATAGAGTTGTGTACACTTACCATAAATGTAGATGTTTCAGTGTATTCACGGTTGCAGTCATGGTTACCCTCCCTCCAGCCCACTTTCTTCCTTTGGCTATGCCTCTACTCTCACTTATATGCTCTAAAAGCTTTTTGGTGTATTTGCTTTTTTGTTGGAGGTATATCCTTGTATTTATAGATTTAATTGTTTCCCATTAGGGAGGCACCTGACATCTGGGGCAAGAAAAACTGATGTAATGGCATCGGTTGCATGTTTTATACTCCTAACGACCTGACGTCATGGAAGAAGGGACAGCAACCGACGCAGGACCCAAGACTTTGTTAATCAAGCTGACTGAGGGCTACTGCAAGCAGATAACCCAAATGTAATGACTACAACAGTGAATACACTCGAACATCTACATTTATGGTAAGTGCACACAACTGTACTTTACACATCACCATTTGTATCTCATCCAGTTCTAGCTGTTAGAAATTGAGCCTTATCTACCTTTAAACTTCTTCCATAAACATTTCCATGTGTACCTTTTCTTAATTTCCATATTTATGTGCTTTATACAGATTTTCATAAAATTTCTGAAATATTTCTATTATTTCTACAGGATCTCTGGTTGTCTTCCTTGTTATAGACTCACTAAGCTTGGTGACAACCCTTTCTACTTTCTGTTGCCTGAGGATTTTTGCTAAAAGTTTTTATACCTGGAGTTATTATCAAAAAAAGCAGTTACTTAACAGCAATCTTTCTAAATTCATACATATTATCAAGGTAATCCCTTATTTTGTGGTTAGCATTCTGCAGTTTCTCCTCATCTTGTTCTGTGAGATCCACCTATTCTGTAATACTTTTACCTTTGTTAGTCCCTCTAAATATTTTTATTTTTTATTTTTTAACTATATCTCTTATTTCCATCCTGTTTTTAAAATCCACTCCATAGCTCTATTTTCAGAAAAAAATTGTATCTTCCCTAATAACTCCCAAATAATTTTCACTACCTATTCATTAAATTCCTTTTTCTTTTTAACAGATAGATGTGAAAGTGCCTGTCTCTCATTTTCATTTTATTACCAGGCATTTTTATTTTAGTTATTATTGGCACATGATCTAAAATAGTTATTGGATGCATATCAAAACTTTTAATTTAATGCATGTGTAATGCTCATGTTCCTGTGAAATACAAGTTCTGTCTAGTCTAATCCAGTTTTTGTACCTTGGGAAATATGTAAATTCAGTACAAACTCCTCCTAATGAAGTCACATCTTTCATGCCAAATATTTTCATAAGTTTCTTCAAAAATCTACCCTCTCTTATAGTGTTCCCTTCTGCCTCCCCGATATACACTCACTGCTGCAAATCAAATTCCAGTCTCTACCTAGAAGTATTAGTCCATGTTGAAAGCTGATTATTTCTCCCAGAATATTCCCTGCTGAAAGCTGATTATTTCTCCCAGAATTTTCTCAAGTTCCACTGCAGAAGTTTTAGGTGGAATATAAATGCATGTCGCTATCACTATTGGTGCTCCTCTAAGGATTAATATGAGTACTCCCTTTTTCCTTTGCTCCAGATGTTGCACTGAATATCCATCCTGAAAAACTTTCTTTATGAAATTTGCATACTCAGTTCTTTCCAAATGTGTCTGCTGTAGCATAGCTATTTGCACTGTACATTTTTAATGTAGTTCACTACTCTTTTTTTGTATGTCTGTGAAACCATTTACATTTAAAGATAATACAGAAGGTGTCTTTATTCCCACATGCTGTTACAGCTTTTTTAATGTCTAGTTTCAGCTTCTGTTACATACACTGTTTGGCAGGTTAATCTTTTATACAGTTGTTTGTTCTCATACCCATTTGAACCTCTGTCACATCTTATTAAATGTTTTGTTTAGTGAAAACCCTCAAAAAACACCACCACAAAACCTGTTAACTTAATACTAGCACACAAAACTATGTTCATCTTGAAATATTGAAGTTTAACCCTCCTAATGGGAACAGTTGTCTGAGACTTGGATTAATCTATAAGGAAGGTTATCCATATGAAGATGTGTAGCACAGCCTGTGCTTCTAATAAGTGTTGTCTGTTTTTGTCTTATTGTTGTTCCTCTCCATGATTTAAAAAAAAAAAAAAAACATTTAAATGCTTTCAGAAAACATGATCTCTTAGCCACTGAAAGAAATAATTATTCTGACAGATTGTCTCCATATAGACATGAGCACCAGATACACAGCTGCCAAAATTAGAAGCACTCATTTATTTGGTAGAGAAAAATGTATTTTAGTTAGTGTTCTTTTTTATTTTCTTCCCTTTAAAGCTTACCAGGTCAAGCCAAAGGCCTTAATCATGTCATTCCACAATGCAAGAGTGAGAAAAAGCGCATCAATTTTTATTGCATCATGCTCTTTTGACAAGACTTTTCCTTCTTTTTTTACACTGCAGTACCTACATTCCTTAAAACTGAAAGGTGGAAGAAAGAAGGAAAAACAGGGGCATCTGTTTACTTTAGTATCCTATTTCACTCAAACAATAACTGAGAAAGCTTTACTTTATAGTATGCAGGTTATGTCATGCATTATAAAAATACTACTGTTAAGAATAAAGTTTTGTTTTACTTAGTTAACTCTCTCCTTTTTCTTCCCTCTCCTAAATGTTCTTCCAGGCATTAATAACATGAAGTAGGGCATATGCTTTGGAGTCCCCTACAAGTTTAACAAAGTCAAAGAAGTCCAATATTTCCAAATTTTCTTGTTCATGTTTTACAAATATAATTAATGCTGATCTCCATCTCCCAAATCCAGTCTCCTCTTCATTTCCAATGTACTCCCATTCTTCTAGTCAACTCTTATGCTTTTTTTCAGTCACTCAGGCATTTTCCTTTGAAACAGAAAAGGTTTCACTGGCACAGTCTGTCTATGGGCTTTATTATCAGAAGAAGAATAAGCAAAAACTCCTTTTTGATAGCTTACTTTTTGTTGGACAAACTTTTGTATTTCCTCTTTAGCATGTTCTACATCAAAAAATGTTTACCTTCCAGGAAAGAATATTCTACAAATGGCTGGATACAGCAGCTTGAATATCACTCCTGCTTCTCGACATTACCTGATTACTGAAATAAATGTACTCCTCTTCTGCCTGGTGTACAGTGAGTAGTCATATTCCACAAAAACTCTATCTCCTACTTTTAGTTCTTTGTCCTTCTGCCAAAGGTTTGTCAGAATCAACTCTTTATGCTGGTAGGTTTGCATCTTTACTATTAAAGGTTTAGGTTGCTTTCTCATGGTCAGGTTTGGAGCATACACATGATCTGCTCTCTTTACAGTCCAGTTGCTTATTTGTGCTTTCATAAAATTAATGTAGCCTGTTACTTCCAGCTTCTCCAGTACAGCAGAAAATCTCAGGTTTTCACTGCATGCTCTGTTCTCTAATTCTGTTATTTTTGAAATGGAGCTTATTGAGCAATCTGGTACTCTGCCAGACTTGTCTTCATTTTGACATCTGATTTTTTGCAGCTTTATCACCTCATCTGAATATCTTTTTAAAGCTTCTTCTTTTTTCCAGCATTTTATTTGAATTGGTATACTCCTTCAGTGTTTAATTTTTAACCAGCTCTGAATATGCTTGACTTATTTTTTCCTCTAGGTTACTGGAACTCATTTCTTACACCAGTGCTGGAACTTGTACTGCTTTTTGCTGAACAGCTGCGGAATACTTCCCAATCAGTGTTTTCTCTTCATCTTTAGTGATTTATTTTCTTTTGGGTTTTTGGAATTTCTTTTTTGCTGGCATCAAGGCACTGCACTGACTAGCCAGTTACTGAAATTTACCCAAAAAGACAAGTTTACTGTATTTTCTAATTTTTCTGTTTTTGCACTGGGATAGCTGGAATTAAGCTGTTCCTCAGTATGCAGCTGTCTTGGAAGTCCCTTATACTAGTGATCCTTATCCCCTTTCTACATGACCATTATCACTAAATAAATTCTTATTGATAACAATAGCATGGCAGGTTTTCCATTCTAATACGTCTGTCAGCGTGGAGAGTAGAATTTTTGATTACTAACAGAAACTCTTACTCTTTTCTGGTGTTAAGGAAGCAAGCAGTTAATACTAGCCACTTCTAAGTGTGACATCTTTCCTGATCATATAAATTTACCTATCACTATGGACAGGACAATTTCCATTGTTTTCTTCAGACAGCTTGGTCGACATGGGCATACTGAGTCAGTGTAACAACTTACAAAAAATGCAAGAACCAAATAGACCAAGTAAATAAAGTAACCAGCTGAGTGTGAGATGAGCACCACAAAACAAAAGTAATAGCGTAGTCAAAAAGTTTAATATCCGCTTTCGTCAGTGGACTTCCTCAGAATACACAACTAACACAGTTTGAAACATTTAAATATCCCAACAATTATCATACTCATTAATCAATCACACCTTAATTAAATAATTAAAACACATAAAAACATAAAAAACAGGAATGTTGGTGTTCAAGAAAAGAAATTTAAAGGAACAAGTCCTTTATTAACCTGTAATTTCCTGTATTTTAAAAAGCATTTAATATTGATATAATCATTTAAGCCTGGAGACTTGTCAGCGTTGAGTCTAATTTGCCATATTGTTTCACGCTGCTCTAGAAAATTTTTTAAAATCTCCAGCTCTAAGATCGGGATGTACCACCTCTAAGACAGAAAATAAAAATTTTTTGTACAAACTACAAATTCTAGTATGTTTATAAAGGGCATTGTTCTCATCATTAGTTTTAATACTGTAAATGTGTTCTCTAATCCTGATGTTCAAACTACGGGTGGTCATGCCGATGTAAAAGGCAGAACAACCAGAACATTGACTGATGTAAACCACCCCTTTGGTTTTGCAGTTAACATACCCAGGGACTTTAAACGTGTTGTCAAAATTTTCTATAGTTATATATGGCCCCTCTGAAATGAATCGACACATGTTACAACTGTGACAGCAATGCATCCCAGTTTGCTTAGTGTTGATATTTGAATTCATCGTAGTTTTACTTTCTAAAATCCCCTTTAAGGTGTTATGGTTCCTAAAGATGAAAGACGGAGTACTACCAAAAGTCCTTTTCATCTCCTTGTTCCCCTCAATGATTTTCCAATTCTCAGCAATCACCTGTCTAATTAAAGAACTATCAGAACTCGTCTCAAGTGAGCATATAAGTGATGTTTTTATATTATTTTTACTGTCACCTTCCCCAATATTTTTGGTAATAGAGATGGGGAAGTCAATAATAGATCTAAAACTACTGGAACGTTTCTGTAGAATTTCATTCATAGTTGTACATAAACTTTTCAATCCATACCCCCTGTCATGAAACAATGAAACAATAGTATAGAATTCCTCAAGTAGGTCTTCGTGTTTAGATGTCATCCTACTTGCTCTAATAAACTGTCCACGTGGGATGTTTTTAATAACATGCTGGGGATGATTACTGGAATGGTGTAAATAACCATTGGTGAAGGTCTCTTTGCGGTAGATCTTACTATGTAACCGTCTGTCTTCGCTGTCCCAGTATAAGAGGATGTCCAAAAAGTTCACCCTCATTCCCACAGCCCCCATGGTGAACTTCAAAAAATCTGAAGTGTTGTTGATGTATGTAAACAACTCCTTAACAACAGATGAATTGCCTTCAATGACAAAAAATAAATCGTCAATGTATCGGCAAAAGAACTTGATATTAAACTTAAGCTTCAAAATAGGTATCACCTGGTGTTCCCACATGGCCATAACTAAATTGGCAAAAGCAGGGGCGGCTGGAGACCCCATTGCCACCCCTTTCCTCTGCCTGTAGTATTTTTTGTCAAAAAGAAAAACATTGTTTTCTAAAATTAATTCCAAAAACAATCTTGTTGTAGAAACAAAACTAGGCGTGAATCTGCCACCTTTCCTTGTTAAAAAATCACAAACTGCTTCTATTCCCTCATAATGTGGAATACAGGTGTAAAGGGAGATAACATCAATTGTGAAAATGATGTGTTTGGAGGGATTAAATCCTTGTTCTTGAACATAACTTCCAAACTTACTTAAAAAATCCCATGAATCCCTAACATAGGAAAGTTCTTCACATAGAATAGGGCCCAATATTACATCTATAACCAAAGAAATGCCTTCGGTGACAGAATGAGGGCTGGACACGATAGGTCTTAAAGGGGGATCATTGGTGTTCTTGTGGGTTTTAGGTATCCCAAAGATTACCCCTATACGTGGCTCAACCACTACACAAAATTCATAAACTTCTGATGTTATTTCTCCTGTCATGAATAAGGCATATAGTTCAGAATGTATGAAACGGACCCTTTTGTTAAAATCCCAAAGACTAATTGTTTCATATTTGTCTTGGTTATTAATTATTTCTAACATTTTAGTCTGATAAACTTTCTGATTCATTATCACAATGTTTCCCCCTTTATCGCTCTTCATGAACCTGAATTCACTATTCATTGACTTCAGGTTCCTCAAGGCTTGTCTTTCTTCTTTTGTAAGGTTGTCAAATGTATACCTATGTTTGCATAACGCCTTATTAACTTCCGCTATACATTGTTCCTCAAATGTCTTGATTGTATAGTGTAAATGAGGAGTGAAAACAGAAGGTTTTATTAGAAACTTACTTTGTTGATTTGTTTTTGCTAAAAAATCCAACACATAAGTTACATTAAGTTTTCTAGAAAACTTCTTAATGTCAATAATGGTGGTAGAAATATTTGCCCTAACAGTAGGAATGAAATTTAAACCACGTTTTAAAACACTAATTTCACTGTCAGAAAAATTATGTTCAGTTAAATTAATCACTTTAAACTCGTCAAATGTCCTGTTTAAATTTCGTCCCCCGAAGAATTGGACCCCAAAAAGGTTCGACTGCGGGTTAAGACAATGTTCTTGTTGCTCTGGTTGCCTCTTTTGTTTAAAAAAGCAGAACCAGAGGTTGTACCGCTTCCAGCCTTCCCTGTCATGTTGTTACCAGTCGTGGTTTTGGGTCGAACTGACACATCAGGGTTACTACTATGTCTGTTTGTAGTTATTTCATCACTGTCACAGTCAATAACTTCTTTACCTAAAATATTGTCTCTGTCATCGTTAGTAATACGGCTAGTTTCTTCATTCAATGCTTCATTGGACTCGTCATTAGTCTGTCGGCTCTCCATTTGTTTACATTTAGAGCCCCTTTTATCATCAGCTACAGTAAACCCTGATTCTTTTACTCTATTAGTGGTGTCACTGTAAGTTTCAAAGCCCCTTTGGTTGAAAAATTTTTTGTTTCGATTGATTTCACCTCCCCGTTCTGCAAAGTAACCTTTGTTGGCAAAGTTGTTGTAAGCGGTGTTACTTTCATAAGCCATGGTGTCACGGGTCAATTTAGCCCGTTTTCTATTTGTTACTTCAGCCGTGTGTTGCTCTAAATCATCGTTTAGCGTTGAAAATAATTCACCAGATTTGTGTGAACCTAACAAACTTGTCAGTTCACTTTCCACCTGAGTAATTTCACCTTTTAAATCTGTCATTTTCTCAATGTTGTTCTTAATCAATAAAGTTAAGAAATTGATTCCGGCAGTATTGAAAAAATCAACCAGTGTCCTAAAAAACGGTGAAGTAATGGTTACTCCATTGGGGCATTTAAAAAAATCTAAGTCCCTTAGGGACTATTCCTGAATCAATACAATGTTGAAAATAACAGTTCTCTAAATCAAGAGAACGATGTCTTTTTAATAACTTCACAAGGTAGTTGCGTTTGGTATTAACTTCATTAGTATTGAATCGGTGAAAATCTTTACCTGCCCTTCCAAATGGATTCGCCACTCCGTCCAAGAATGTTTGTATGGTTTTACCACCAGTGATGTTATTTGAAGCAGTCTTTATCCGTGAACCAGACGCCGCTGCCTGGCAATAATCCTTTTCACGTTGATGTTGTGCTTCAACGACAGTATCCAATTCTATAAAAGATGAATTGGGACTCGATGTCACTTCATCATTTTGTCTCAACACATTAGAACTTTCGTTCCGATCAGCCCTCGAGACAAGAATCTTTAAGGAACTTTGTATATCAAGTAGTGTAGCTGTTAACAGTTCACTTAGAGAGGTTGCCGCCGTACTTGGCGTAGGATGTACCGTGAGATTCAAAAGTTCATCATCTCCCACCCCAGACATGGTGTAAAAAGACCAACCACGAACAAAAAATGCAAGAACCAAATAGACCAAGTAAATAAAGTAACCATCTGAGTGTGAGATGAGCACCACAAAACAAAAGTAATAGCGTAGTCAAAAAGTTTAATATCCGCTTTCGTCAGTGGACTTCCTCAGAATACACAACTAACACAGTTTGAAACATTTAAATATCCCAACAATTATCATACTCATTAATCAATCACACCTTAATTAAATAATTAAAACACATAAAAACATAAAAAACAGGAATGTTGGTGTTCAAGAAAAGAAATTTAAAGGAACAAGTCCTTTATTAACCTGTAATTTCCTGTATTTTAAAAAGCATTTAATATTGATATAATCATTTAAGCCTGGAGACTTGTCAGCGTTGAGTCTAATTTGCCATATTGTTTCACGCTGCTCTAGAAAATTTTTAAAATCTCCAGCTCTAAGATTGGGATGTACCACCTCTAAGACAGAAAATAAAAATTTTTTGTACAAACTACAAATTCTAGTATGTTTATAAAGGGCATTGTTCTCATCATTAGTTTTAATACTGTAAATGTGTTCTCTAATCCTGATGTTCAAACTACGGGTGGTCATGCCGATGTAAAAGGCAGAACAACCAGAACATTGACTGATGTAAACCACCGCTTTGGTTTTGCAGTTAACATACCCAGGGACTTTAAACGTGTTGTCAAAATTTTCTATCGTTATATATGGCCCCTCTGAAATGAATCGACACATGTTACATGTTATCCATTTGGAAGGGCAGGTAAAGATTTTCACCGATTCAATACTAATGAAGTTAATACCAAACGCAACTACCTTGTGAAGTTATTAAAAAGACATCGTTCTCTTGATTTAGAGAACTGTTATTTTCAACATTGTATTGATTCAGGAATAGTCCCTAAGGGACTTAGATTTTTTAAATGCCCCAATGGAGTAACCATTACTTCACCGTTTTTTAGGACACTGGTTGATTTTTTCAATACTGCCGGAATCAATTTCTTAACTTTATTGATTAAGAACAACATTGAGAAAATGACAGATTTAAAAGGTGAAATTACTCAGGTGGAAAGTGAACTGACAAGTTTGTTAGGTTCACACAAATCTGGTGAATTATTTTCAACGCTAAACGATGATTTAGAGCAACACACGGCTGAAGTAACAAATAGAAAACGGGCTAAATTGACCCGTGACACCATGGCTTATGAAAGTAACACCGCTTACAACAACTTTGCCAACAAAGGTTACTTTGCAGAATGGGGAGGTGAAATCAATCGAAACAAAAAATATTTCAACCAAAGGGGCTTTGAAACTTACAGTGACACCACTAATAGAGTAAAAGAATCAGGGTTTACTGTAGCTGATGATAAAAGGGGCTCTAAATGTAAACAAATGGAGAGCCGACAGACTAATGACGAGTCCAATGAAGCATTGAATGAAGAAACTAGCCGTATTACTAACGATGACAGAGACAATATTTTAGGTAAAGAAGTTATTGACTGTGACAGTGATGAAATAACTACAAACAGACATAGTAGTAACCCTGATGTGTCAGTTCGACCCAAAACCACGACTGGTAACAACATGACAGGGAAGGCTGGAAGCGGTACAACCTCTGGTTCTGCTTTTTTAAACAAAAGAGGCAACCAGAGCAACAAGAACATTGTCTTAACCCGCAGTCGAACCTTTTTGGGGTCCAATTCTTCGGGGACGAAATTTAAACAGGACATTTGACGAGTTTAAAGTGATTAATTTAACTGAACATAATTTTTCTGACAGTGAAATTAGTGTTTTAAAACGTGGTTTAAATTTCATTCCTACTGTTAGGGCAAATATTTCTACCACCATTATTGACATTAAGAAGTTTTCTAGAAAACTTAATGTAACTTATGTGTTGGATTTTTTAGCAAAAACAAATCAACAAAGTAAGTTTCTAATAAAACCTTCTGTTTTCACTCCTCATTTACACTATACAATCAAGACATTTGAGGAACAATGTATAGCGGAAGTTAATAAGGCGTTATGCAAACATAGGTATACATTTGACAACCTTACAAAAGAAGAAAGACAAGCCTTGAGGAACCTGAAGTCAATGAATAGTGAATTCAGGTTCATGAAGAGCGATAAAGGGGGAAACATTGTGATAATGAATCAGAAAGTTTATCAGACTAAAATGTTAGAAATAATTAATAACCAAGACGAATATGAAACAATTAGTCTTTGGGATTTTAACAAAAGGGTCCGTTTCATACATTCTGAACTATATGCCTTATTCATGACAGGGGAAATAACATCAGAAGTTTATGAATTTTGTGTAGTGGTTGAGCCACGTATAGGGGTAATCTTTGGGATACCTAAAACCCACAAGAACACCAATGATCCCCCTTTAAGACCTATCGTGTCCAGCCCTCATTCTGTCACCGAAGGCATTTCTTTGGTTATAGATGTAATATTGGGCCCTATTCTATGTGAAGAACTTTCCTATGTTAGGGATTCATGGGATTTTTTAAGTAAGTTTGGAAGTTATGTTCAAGAACAAGGATTTAATCCCTCCAAACACATCATTTTCACAATTGATGTTATCTCCCTTTACACCTGTATTCCACATTATGGGGGAATAGAAGCAGTTTGTGATTTTTTAACAAGGAAAGGTGGCAGATTCACGCGTAGTTTTGTTTCTACAACAAGATTGTTTTTGGAATTAATTTTAGAAAACAATGTTTTTCTTTTTGACAAAAAATACTACAGGCAGAGGAAAGGGGTGGCAATGGGGTCTCCAGCCGCCCCTGCTTTTGCCAATTTAGTTATGGCCACGTGGGAACACCAGGTGATACCTATTTTGAAGCTTAAGTTTAACATCAAGTTCTTTTGCCGATACATTGACGATTTATTTTTTGTCATTGAAGGCAATTCATCTGTTGTTAATGAGTTGTTTACATACATCAACAACACTTCAGATTTTTTGAAGTTCACCATGGGGGCTGTGGGAATGAGGGTGAACTTTTTGGACATCCTCTTATACTGGGACAGCGAAGACAGACGGTTACATAGTAAGATCTACCGCAAAGAGACCATCACCAATGGTTATTTACATCATTCCAGTAATCATCCCCAGCATGTTATTAAAAACATCCCACGTGGACAGTTTATTAGAGCAAGTAGGATGACATCTAAACACGAAGACCTACTTGAGGAATTCTATACTATTGTTTCATTGTTTCATGACAGGGGGTATGGATTGAAAAGTTTATGTACAACTATGAATGAAATTCTACAGAAACGTTCCAGTAGTTTTAGATCTATTATTGACTTCCCCATCTCTATTACCAAAAATATTGGGGAAGGTGACAGTAAAAATAATATAAAAACATCACTTATATGCTCACTTGAGACGAGTTCTGATAGTTCT
Source organism: Protopterus annectens (assembly GCF_019279795.1). Lineage (NCBI taxonomy): Eukaryota > Metazoa > Chordata > Ceratodontiformes > Protopteridae > Protopterus > Protopterus annectens. Next base: position 1,018,623,109 of record NC_056743.1, read on the forward strand.
TTAATTAGACAGGTGATTGCTGAGAATTGGAAAATCATTGAGGGGAACGAGGAGATGAAAAGGACTTTTGGTAGTACTCCGTCTTTCATCTTTAGGAACCATAACACCTTAAAGGGGATTTTAGAAAGTAAAACTACGATGAATTCAAATATCAACACTAAGCAAACTGGGATGCATTGCTGTCACAGTTGTAACATGTGTCGATTCATTTCAGAGGGGCCATATATAACGATAGAAAATTTTGACAACACGTTTAAAGTCCCTGGGTATGTTAACTGCAAAACCAAAGGGGTGGTTTACATCAGTCAATGTTCTGGTTGTTCTGCCTTTTACATCGGCATGACCACCCGTAGTTTGAACATCAGGATTAGAGAACACATTTACAGTATTAAAACTAATGATGAGAACAATGCCCTTTATAAACATACTAGAATTTGTAGTTTGTACAAAAAATTTTTATTTTCTGTCTTAGAGGTGGTACATCCCGATCTTAGAGCTGGAGATTTTAAAAATTTTCTAGAGCAGCGTGAAACAATATGGCAAATTAGACTCAACGCTGACAAGTCTCCAGGCTTAAATGATTATATCAATATTAAATGCTTTTTAAAATACAGGAAATTACAGGTTAATAAAGGACTTGTTCCTTTAAATTTCTTTTCTTGAACACCAACATTCCTGTTTTTTATGTTTTTATGTGTTTTAATTATTTAATTAAGGTGTGATTGATTAATGAGTATGATAATTGTTGGGATATTTAAATGTTTCAAACTGTGTTAGTTGTGTATTCTGAGGAAGTCCACTGACGAAAGCGGATATTAAACTTTTTGACTACGCTATTACTTTTGTTTTGTGGTGCTCATCTCACACTCAGCTGGTTACTTTATTTACTCAGTGTAACAACTTCCGCATGTGCACCAGCAACCTTCTTCTCCTAGTCCACACAGACACAACGTGTGAGAGATACAACTATATTAAGAACCTTAAATCTATGCTCTCTCACACACCAGTCAGTACATATAACAATGAGCAGGTTGCCAGCATGCACACTTCACGTCTTGCTCCACACAAACCCACATCACAAGTACCTACATATGCAGAGTTCCTTACCAGAAACATACCGAGACCTCTCAAACACAAGCACGCTGCACATATTACTTCCTCTGCAGAACACATTACACATAATAGCTCGCACACCAGTGTCTCACGGGTCAAACTGTCAAGGAAAAACACAGAATCAAACATATTAGTCATAGGTGATTCCACCATGAGACACACTGGTGTCCCTCTCACCAGGCTGGATAAAGAAAAGGTCACGGTCAGCTGTCTGTCAGGTGCCAGGGTACGCCATATCATGCATGCAATCAAGTCTCTCAACAACATGTACTGTTATGACTCCATCTTGGTGTGAATAATTTGAGATGTACCTCTCTGCACTATATGAAGAGAGATGTGACTGGGCTCTTGGACTTTGTCTCAGGCAGGTATGTCCCTAGCCTTAAGCAGCATTTTACCTTCACCTAGGATGATGCCTCAATACAAACAGAAAATGATTGACTTCAGTAATTGGCTTAGCTTCTGGGGTCATTCTTAGGGGATCCACTATCAGCCTGGGATGACATGATCGACAGACCTCAGTGCTTTGCCAAAGCTTGTCTTCATCTGTCACTCCTGGGATTTCGGGTACTGGCTAAGGCTCTTGCCACCCCTATAGTGCCTTTTTTAGACAGTCTCAAGGACAAAATTCCCAATGTAAAAACTCCATCTAAAACCAACCTCAAGGTTATGCTGCTAAATGCTAGGAGTCTAAACATGAAACTGCACTCACTGGAAGCTGTCCTCAACTTGGAAGACACAGATATTTGTGCAATCAAAGGAGACCTCGTTCAAGGCTTTGGAGAGTACCCCATCCATACTGGGTTATACCTCCTTCCCACACATTCAGACCTCAAACTGAGGGCGTGAAAACTAAAGGAGGCAGTGTATCAATATTCATTAAAGAAAAATACACCTCCAGACTGGTTAAACAGTATGATTCCCTGGAGACACTTCAGTTGCAGTTAACTGTTTGTAGGATACTTATTCAAGTAATTGCCAGCTACAGGACCCCCTCCATGAATCAGGACACCCACTCTGCCTATTTGGACTTACTTGAGTCTATCAAGATGCATCCAGCCACCATGGTTTTGGGTGACTTTGACTACCCATTCATTGACTGGGTAAATTACTCGTGCTCAAACTCACTACCCAAAGGTTCCTCAACTTCGTTAACTCCAAAGCTGTGGACCAGCTGGTTGACACCCCCATAAGGGATGCCAACATCCTGGATCTGGTGCTTACTAATATGGGGGAACACTGTATTACCCCCACTGTGAGGTCCTCCCTGGTGAGATCTGAAAACATATCGGTCTCATTCAAAGATTCAGAATATCTGTCGCACCTGACCCCCCCCCCCCCCCAGCAGTAAGTAAACTAAAAAAAAAATTCTCCATAGCAGATTATAACCTCTTAAGGAACGGTATAAATAGCTTCACTGCACCTCCTCCCTCAGATGCAACTGGCAACTATGCCAAGCTCTACACCAATGCTTTATACAAACACCTGTATAACTGCATTGACTCGGCCATACCTGATAGGACCAGGAGAGGCTACTCAAAGAAGAGCAAGCCTGCCTGGTGGACAGCTGCCATTAACAGGCTTTACAATAAGAGGAAGAAATTGCTGTCTAAGGTAAGAGGAAGCGAGCTCTCCTAAACTGGAAACACTACTTCCTCAGCTTAAACAAGTAAACAAGACTTCTTGTGAAGTCCTCCAAAGCAAACTGAGTCCAAATTAGCTTTCTCAACAAAGGACAACCACAAGGCATTCTATAGTTACATCCGTAACCTAAAAGGAAAAGCCCAGATTTGTGCCAAGCTGGTAGTTAATGATACCACATATACTGAGCCTGTGGACATAGCTAACCTGTTGGCCAACAGGTTCTGTGAAACTTCACTCCCCTGTCCCCACCACATGTACTCCATGACATCACTACCCACCTGTACCCTGCCTTGTATCTGTAAAGACTGCTCCATAAATGCCCTGTCTAAGGCCAAAAACACAGCATGTATGGGACCTGATAACATCCCAGGCTGCGTCCTACCTATATGGGCTCCAACGTGTATTAGCAACACCATTGGGTGCTCTTTTCAGTCATAGTCTAAGCAGTGGTTTTGTACCAGCTGAATAGAAAAGAGCCACCATTATTCCCTTGCACAAAGAAGGTGCTTTCACTGACCCTGGGAACTATAGACCTATTAACCTGACTAGCCTTATCTCATGGCCATGCAGCGAATCCTCATGGACCTTCTCAACAAAGATATAGGTAATCTTCAAACACTTGAACCATACTCAGTTAGGATTTGTCAAAGGGAGAAGCATGCCTGTTAAACCTCGTGGACGACTTCAAGACCGTCACCAAGGCCCTAGACGAGGGGAAATCTGTGCGTACAGCCTACCTGGACTTAGCCAAGGCATTTGACACTGTCCGCCACTCAGGCATCATTGACAAACTCACCCAACTAGGCATCAACCCTTATATCAATAGATGGGTCGCTAACTGGCTCACTGATGGAACTCGTATAGTCAAAATAGAGGACTCCACCTCCAACAGCAGACCTGTAACCAGTGGTGTTCCACAGGAATTAGTCCTGGGACCTCTACTATTTGAATTCTATTTCTCCAAAGTACAAGTAAAAACTAAAGGTCTGTGGCTGACAGTTTGCTGATGACTGCAAACTGGGAGCGGTCATAGAATCTCCAAATGATGTCAGCATCCTACAAGAGGGTCTTAACACAAAGAAATGATTGGTGCTAAAGTCATGGCCTTAAACTCAATGAACAAAAAATGTATGATCATTCCTTTCAGTAAAAGCAGTGTTCCTACTAACTACCACATCCAAGAGCTACACCTGAAGTATGCAGTTAGTGGTGAGAGACCTGGGCACATAGGTTGACGGCAACCTTACCTTTGACCACCATGTCTCCACAGTAGTAAGAAGGGCATTCTATATTGCTCATCTCATAAGTAAGGGCATTGCCTCCAGAAAAAAAATTATAACCTCCCTGTGCTTTTCCCTCTCCTCAGGCTACTAACTGAGAACATACAATGCCCGTTTTGGTTGGTAACTTTCCAAGCACTTGCAGCAGTTGGAGAAACTACAAAGATTCTTCACAAGAAAAATTCAAGGTCTTCAGAATTTGTCCTATGGGGATTGTGTGAAGTCAGTGTCACTTTATTCTGTTTCATACAGACTACTCAGAGGTGTTCTCTGCCTTGCATACAAGGCAGTCTCTGAGCCTGCTCTATTGGAAATGCTGCATATCCATAAGTGAAATGGTACATGAGTTACTCTCTCTAAAGGCCTTAACCTGGTATATGACATTAGTAAAACCTGCTGGAGGGACATATTTGTCTCCCAGAGGTTACCACACCTTTGGAACAGACTTCCACTTCATGTCAAACAGAGCACCTCATTGGCCCTCTTCAGACGCAATCTAGATGTTTGGATGGGTGACCGTAAATTCACACTGGGTGTTCCACCTGTGTCCCTCTTGGACATGGGCAATTGGTGGTGATCATGGAAATAAGGGCAAGAAATGTCTTTTAAGGGTACTAGGGCCAAGTGAAAAGTTCTTAGATGCTTAAGTAGAACATATTTATTTTTATGAACTGTGACAAGGCTTGGACCCCTTCTATTGTATCATTTCAGAATTACTTCATTTGATTTTAGTTTAGCATATGCATATATTAAAGTCCATATTGCCATAGTATTTGCTTGTCCACCAAACTTTCTATAAGTTGTGGTACTTTTATCTATAAGATCTTTCCTTCAAGAAATACAGCATTTAATACTTCCTATAAAGACTTGTTCCTCGTGGGATTTAAAATATCTATAAAGAAAAATACCTCAACTCCTTTTGAACCTACTAAGTATTCAGATAAGCACTCCTTCTAGTGGCTGTTATATCTAATAAGGGAAATTAATCGGGGAAAACTGGGAGAGCTAGTAACTCTGAAAATTTCACTTAAGACTAGCCCTTCTTTTATGTCCATAGTTGCATCAACAATACCCATTAACCAGCCAGTTCACGTCACTGTCCATAAAGTTACCAAAATTATGGTGAGCACTGTTTACACTTAATGGATGCACTGTACTAACTTAGACTATACAATTCTTTCATCCAAAAAAAGTAAAGGGAACCAACGGCTACCAAATCAATAAGCAGACTTTATCAAAACAGTGCATTGCATTTCTCTTTGTTTTAATAAACATTGTAAACCTTTGTAAGGCTCAATAAGAACATGTTCCAGTAGACAACAAATTATTTCAGGAATGTGTTTGCACAAAATATTTTGGAAGTTGACTCTTTGTCTGCAGTTCACACCTTCAGTGAACAGTACAGGTGAGATGCACAATCCAAGGGCAAGACTTATTTTTCTTCAGGGGAGCCTATAACCCTCATCCTTCCATGGGTATGATAGTATTGCTTGGGAATCTAGTTAGATGTTATGATTTATTTTTATGATGACTCTTCCTAAACAAGATGTTATGGTAGTAAGTCCTCTTACTATAATGGTAGAACTTTGAGAAGTGGTCGCTATAACAATAAAGCTACCCTCTGCTCATACCAATGACTAATTGAGCATGGTTATTTTTAATTCTTACTCAGTTCTTCAAGTACCTGTTTTTTAATATTGTTATAGAATTTTATAATTAATGTTGGTTTGCTACAGTCGTGGTTCCCTCTAGAGCTAAAAAGAACTTGAAAAACATAAAAGACTACTAATTGTGATGCCTCTGTATTAGTGACCCCTACAGTTGGGAAGGTTAGGTGGAGTGTTGGTACAAGACCAGCAAAAGGCTTTGTAGGGAATGAAAAACTTGTAAAACCGACTGGGATGAAGATAGTGTAGTTGGAATAAACCCAGTTGTTAGGATTGACAGTTAACCGTGAATGAGCACTCCTCGAAGATGTAGCATTATGATGAGAGTACTCGCACAACTGTAGTTTCTGAAGCTGTATAAGTTTTGATGTGTTGTCCCATCTCACCTTCGTTCTTGCTGGTTGGGTTTGGAGCCGATCCTTGGCTGTGGCTCAGCCGATTTTACTAAAGCTCGAGAGCATTTACTTGCTCGAGGCTACCCCTTATCCCATGATGCCTAGCGGCAGCTACCCAGATCTCATTTGCTGCTTGCAGCATCAAAATTGCTACTATTGGCTCAGGCTAAGTACTTTGTGTTTTTTTTTTTCTATTTATCGCTACTTTTTCTAAAAATTTAGTGGTTATATTGACTCAGTGTGTGTATCTACCCGTTAGTCTAACGACCCCTTTCTTTGTCTGTTGTGGTGCTTTTTTGGCCATCGTTTTTTCTCTTCAGGCCTTGTGTTCCCCTTGGAGCCCATTTAAGTTAGAGGGTTCTTCCCCTTCCTTGCCCTTTTGTGGGATTGCCGTTTAAGTTAAAGGCTTTCCCATCGGGGTAGTCCCCATTTAAGTTGAGGCTCTCCCCCTTCTTTCTTTTTTCCTTTAAAAAAAAATATTTATAATAAGGTTATTCATTTTTTATTGTCAGCCTCTTTGCTGTCACTTGTGTGCTGTTAGTGATAGTGTTCTGTTTTCTCCGAGTTTTTTCCTGACTAGTGTAAACCCTCTGAGTTTAAAAAAAATGCTACTCGTGTTGCCAAAAAATGTCCCTTACGGACGGGCACATGAGTTGCTTTTATTGTTTAGGGGCTGTTCACATGCAGGATTCTTGCTCGATCTGTCACGCTTTCAGTTCCAGATTCCTGCAGGAGAGGAAAAATAAGCTTATTTTACGTAGCCTCCTGAAGAACCCTCGAGATTCCTCATCTCAGGGTCCTCAGCCAACCAAAGTGTCCGAGAAATACTCCAAGCCATCGGTTCCAAGCTCGCAACAGACAATCACGGAGAAGCTTTCAGCTCTGTCAGCTCCCAGCATTGGCTCTGACAAAGCTAAGTGTCTGGCAGCTCCATCTGTGTCCACGGAGACGGTCCGGACCCATAAGAGAGCAAGGTCTCCTTCTTTGGAGCCGGTACACTCCGCGCCACAATCTCCTCTGCTGCAACCTGGAGCAGGCAGTTACTGGTCCTCTTCACACTCCTCATGGTCCTCCAGACGTTCGGATCACGATGTGGTCAACAGGCTTCTCAAGTCACAGGCACTTGCTAAATTACTTTCGAGCCCAGCCCATAAGGAATTGGCTCCTTCGGCTCTCCTAGCTTCTCCATCGATTCCTCCTCTGACTCTCTTGAGCTCAGAGCAGGAGTGCATTGTGGTCATGATGGTGGAACCGTCTGCTCCAGTTTCTTCTCCCTTATCAGTTCTGACCTCCTTGATGTCTCAGTCAGTCAAAGGATCTGGGTGCCGAAGCTCTCTCACTGGCTCTGAGGGGGGAAGTGGCATAGCACCCTTGTCCGACCCTGCTGTCCCTCTCGGAGCTTCAGTGCAGGTGAGCTTGGCTCTGTCTCTCCCAGTTTGAAGGAAATCTCTGGACTATTCGGAGCCGGGAGCTCCTTTGACTCTGGACGGTGGTGCCTTCGAGGTGATGAGGAGTGTGCTGTCTCCTGAGACTGCTCCACCCTCGGCTCCATTGGCTCCTTCTCCCTCGGTGCCTGCCTTTGACCCTCCTCCTGCCAGGCATAGGGAACCGGTGCTCCAGGACAGCCCCACTGGGTGACCCCACTTCTTCCGAAACCTCCCCCCAAACATTCAGAGGAGGTCCCTTGGAAGAAGTGTAAGAGGAAGCATTTAGACTCCCCTGAGTCTATCACTTCGGATACAGACTTGGATGAGTCGGAAGGGTCCCCACGGTCCCCGTCTGAGGATGTCTCACTTTCAGACATCTTGGAAATCCTTAGAGGGGTGGCTGGAATCCATAGCCCCTTCTGAGGATAAGTCTGTCTACCTGGATGCATTTGGTTCCCGAACCTCCACCTCTTGGGTGTCTCCACCTTTTGACTCACTTTTGTCTGTAGTGAGTCGAAAGGTGTGGAGCACTCCAGAGACTGTGGAACCAGTTCCAAGGAGACTGAACAAATTTATTACAGCTCCAGAAGATAAGTCTTTTCTATCCAAAGGGGTCCCTGTTGATGCCACGGTGGTAGCAGCAGCCACCAAGAAGGAACTTGCGGAAACTTCATCTGTCCATCTGCCAAACAGAGTCTCGTACGATGGGCAGGTATGGGAAGCGTATGTTTTCTTCAGCGACCTTTACTCTCAGGTTGCTGAATTACTTGTCTCACTTCACACGACTTTAGAGGGATCTCCTGAAGAAGCTAGGAGATACCCTGCAAAATCCTACAGCTGAGAGAGTTGTGAACAGGGTAGCTTCCCAGCTTGCGACCTTGACCTCCATGGTTAACTCCTCCATGAGGCTCATTTCTTATGTGGCAGGTGGAGCGAGTAGGGGCAGCAGGTAATGGATTAGCTTTATGCAGACACTCCTGGATGCACCTTTGTCAATTTGTGGAACCTTTTAAGTCTTCATGTGCCAACATCCCCTTCGATGTCTCGTCATTGTTTGGGCCTCAGGTAAGAGACACTCACCAGGTGTGAACAGGATGGCAAGACTCTCTCTGCCATAGGAGTCAATTTTCCATTCCATCTAGACCCTATCCTAAAAATCAGAAGAGTGGAAAAATTTGGTTCTGAAAATCCCAGGGATCTTCGTCTGACACATGTGGAGATTTTTTCCCCATTGGTAGAGGGGGAAACAACAATGGAAGATGCAACCCTCATGGCAGAGGGGGGTCTGCAACAGCAGGGTGACAGATACTTTCTCTGTTAGGCCCTTCCAGCACTCCTGAAGGGAGGCCCGGCTGTCCAAGTCTGGAGGCAGTCGGGGGCAGACTATCACTTAGCCAGCACCCTGGCAATCGAGAGAAACATGGATACTGTAGATAGTATCCAGGGGTTACAAAATTCCCTTTTCTCAGTTTCCCCCCTCAAAAGACAAATGTTTTATCCCAGATGTTCCACCCAGTCTTCAGGATCATGCAATCCTGGAGGTTCAAAGATTGTTAGAAAAAAGAGCCATCCAGGAAGTCCCCGCAGACCAAATCGGATCCGGAAGTTACTCAAGGTTCTTTTTTGTTCCAAAGAAGACAGGGACAGGATACCAATCTTGGATCTCAGCAAGCTAAACCAATTGGTAAAAATGACAAAGTTCTGGATGGTGACACTGCAGTCTATTCTTCCCTTCTTGGGTCAGGACAATTGGATGTGCTCCATAGATGTCCAGGACACGTACTGCCCTATAAAAATGGACCGGCAATCCAGGAGATTCCTACGCTTCCAGCTGGGAACCAGTCATGATCAGTTCAGGGCCCTGCCCTTTGGTCTCACCACAGCCCCCAGGGTGTTCACCAAGTGTATGGCAGTGGTCATTGCTCAGCTGACGTATCTAGGATTCCAGGTGTTTCCATATCTTGACGACTGGCTCCTCACTGCTACCACTGAGCATCAACTGATCAAAGCATGGGGACTACACAATCCAAACTTGTTCCCAGTTAGGCATCGCCATAAACTACAAAAAATCTGCATTGTTGCCTTGCCAGTCTATTACCTTTATAGGGGCAGACTTTGATACAAGATGCATGATGGCAAAAGTGCCTTAAGACAGGGTGTCAGTCATTTGTCAGCAAGTTTCCTTTCTCACAAAGAAGACGAGAGTTTAAACAAGACAAGTATTGCAAGTACTGGGCTCAATGGCTGCAGCTATTATGCTAGTTCCTTTAGCATGCTTCCACATGTGGATTCTACAGTGGCTTCTTTTCACCGAGTGGTCTTTCCAGGATTTGCCAATGTCACACATGATCTTTTATCATGGAACCTTGCAAAAAGGACCTACTCTGGTGGATCGTCTACCCTAGGTGACTCTGGGCAGACCCTTTCTAGCCCTCCATCTGGTAGCCACAGTGACCACAGACTCTTCCCAGATAGGGTGGGGGGGCATTATCTGGGACGGACTGTCCAAGGAATGTGGCAACCTCACGAGTACCTTTTGCACATCAATGTTCTACAGATGAGAGCGGTGTTTCTGGCGTTGCAAGCACTTCAAGACTCTCTACCTATTGGGACCATTGCAGTCCAGACAGACAATATGTCAGTGGTATGGTACATCAACAAGCAGGGCAGAACCAGATCTTACCCCTTGCGTTGGGAGGTGCTTCGAGTATGGCAATGGGCGATGTCTTCCCAACATTCTCTGATTGCGACACACATTCCCGGAAAAATCCAACGTGGTAGCGGACAAGCTCAGCAGGGCTGTCCTCATGCCTCCCGGGTGGTCCCTGAAGCAAGAAGTTGCTTACTTGATTTTCCACATGTGGGGCCAGCCATGCTGCAATCTTTTTGCCACTCCCCTAAACAAAAAATGCAGCAGCTACTTCGCTCTAGTTCCCCCTCTGGGACAGTCACCCAGGGATACACTTGTCCACTTTTGGCCTCCGAGTCTACTTTATGCATTTCTGCCTTTCCTCCTCATTCCAGAGCTACTTCAGAAAGTAAAATCGTTGGGTTGCAAACTCATCCTCATTGCTCCTTACTGGCCTCGTCAGATATGGTTTTCGTTTCTTTGCCATCATCTTCAACTGGAGCCTTTGATACTGGTCCCAGTTCCGGACCTTCTGACACATCAGTCAGGCGGGCTTCACCCATCCCTTCAAACTCTCAAGCTGACTGCTTGGTTACTCCACTTCTAGTCTTAGCCAGGCTCCCCAACATTTCCCTTGCTGTATAACACATTCTAGTGTCCTCACACAAGCCCACTACCAGGAGGATTTACTCTAGCAAATGAAAGAGGTTATCTTATTGGGCCAAGAGTAATAACATTGATCCTTTTATGACTCCTGTTCACAGGATTCTTGACTTTCTGGCCGAAACTTTTGAAAAAGGGGCAGCTGCAGCTACTGTTAGGGTCCAGCTGGCTGCCATCTCCAATTTTCATGTAGGAGACTTGGGTTCAAACATTATGTCCCATAAGTTGCGCAGAGCATTCTTACGAGGTACAACACTTTTATGGCCCCCGGGACCTAAACTTGGTTTTAGCTTCGATGGTTCTGCCTCCCTTTGAACCAGCAGCATCTTGCACCCTGACAATTCTAGCTTGGAAACCCTCTTTTTTGTTGCTATAACCTCAGCTAGACGGGTTTCTGAATTACATGCTTTGTCTATTCGCCCGCCGTATCTCATTTTTCACAAAGATAGAGCCTCTCTAAGGACCAGTCCTTCTTTCTTGCTAAAGGTTTGTTTTGAGTATAACTTAAATCAGTCCATTGAGCTTCCTGTGTTCTTCCCCAATTACGGCAACAAGGCAGAGTAATAGATCGCACCAACTTGGACGTTCATAGACAATTAACGTTTTTATTTACACAGGACCAAAGACCACAGACAATCAGACCAATTGTTCATATCCTTTGCTGACAGTAAGCAAGGTTATCCAGTTTCTAAAGTGACTATCAAAATGGCTGTCAGACACAATTCATATGGTTTGCGTAAAAAGACGTTTCCAGGAAGGCCCAGAGGACATTCAACCAGGGCCTTAGCCACCTCTATTGCCTTTCAAGCCAAACTGCCTTTAGAGTAAATCTGTGCTGCAGCAACATGGGCAAATCCTCACACCTTTATCTCTCATTACAGAGTGTGTGTGGTCTCCCAGAACAGGGCATCCTTTGCTTCCATGGTCCTGAAGAGTTTGTTCCAGTGAGCCACCCAAGAACCAGGTGCTGGGGGACGTGGTCCCAACCAGCAGGAATGAAGGCGAGATGGGACAACGTAACATAAAGAAGTTATGTACCTACCATAATGTTCCATGTTTATCTTTCATCTCGCCTTCCTTCTTGCGTCCCCACCTCCTTCCCCCTTCCTGGAGGTTCGATAGGAGTTCTTTATTGATTACACTGGCTGAGTTTCCTGCTGACTTACCAGGTTAGTTAGCTATATATTGTCTTTTCCTCTATGCTATCTTGATGTATAAGAGCTTGGTAAAGAAACTGTTTTTTGCTATATATGTCTGGTGTGGATTATTACAAACAAAATTTGGATAGCTGCCGCAAGGCATCTTGGGATAAGGGGTAGCCTCGAGCCAGTAAAAGCTCTTGAGCATTAGTAAATTGGCCGAGTTGGAGCCGAGGATTGGCACCAAATCCAACCAGCAAGAAGGACGGTGAGATGAAGGACAACAAACATGGAATGTTATGGTAGGTACATAACTTCTTTTTTTTTTTCCTTGTGTATTTGCAGTATAACCCAGGTGTCTTCTGATTAATTTCCAAAGAGATAATCTTGCTGCTGTGGTATGTATGCATGACTTACTATGTCTGTTATGTGCATCATATTTTCCTGGTTTATTACTTGCTGTCAAGCTATATTTTTGTAAGTGCAACAGCACTGTTTGGTATCTTCATGGGGTATTTTTGCAGTAGCTTCTTGACCATAATTTGCAGTTGGTAGTCAATATTCTTAGGCACTTTCTCAAAACTATTTTAGTAAATATTTCACAGCTGTGTATTATGACCAGCAGCCCTGTTTCTTTCCTGACACACTATAAATATTCTTGATTTTTAAGCAACTAGTTCATAATCTCGCATCATTTTTATTATGGCTGATATCTGTTATATAAAAGCATAAATATAGCATGTATTTACATCCCCCCAGGCAACAATAAGAACAAAACCTTAGAGGACTTTCTCCACTGGTTAACTCAAACTCACCCCCAGGAATCCATAGTGTTAGGTGACTTCAACATCGATTGGAATTCCTTCTCATCTAGCTCCCCATCTAGCAGCATAAATCTACATGGCTTTTCTCAGCTCATATCCACTCCTACCAGACTAGGTAAACCCCAAAACAAAGACAGCATCCTGGACTGGATCCTTACTAATAAAGATCCTGACCAGTACTCAGCAGGTACTCACCCAGAGGACATGAGTGATCACTTACTCACCTATGTTATCAAATTCAAGAAAATCACCTCCCTTCTTACAACCATAAAAAAAATCAGGAACAATAATAAATTCAACGCCTCCATTTTTCAAACTGAACTTAAAGCCCACAACTGGACAATACTCAAGTCTCTTCCTCTTGAAGAGGCAGTTATCTACTTCAACACCACCTTCCTCAAGATTCTAGATTCCCATGCTCCAATACGGTCCATTAGAACTAAAACCAAAACCGCACCATGGCTCTCTAAGGAAACAAAATCCAAAATCCTATCTAGAAATAAGATGTGGGTCACATGGCGTACCTGTAAAGACCCACACTCCCACCAAACCTTCCGGCAACTTAGAAATGAAACTAAAAGAATGATCTTAAATGATAAAAAAAACTTCTTCCTCCACCTCCAACACAAACACCTTAATAATCCACAAAAATTCTGGGCAGGCTTAAACAAGCTCCTGCACCCAGGCCAGGCAACCACCCCCACTCCAACAACTTGCAAACAACAGTGCCCTGTAAACATTGCTAACACATTCAGTAGTTTCTTCACAGAAACTATACAATCCCTGACCACACAATTCAAACAAACAACCAGCCCACTCCACTACCCATGCCAGCAGAATATTACAACTACATCAGATCATCTATTTACCTTCGATCCAGTACCCATATCCTCTATAACATCTCTTCTTAAAAAACTAAAACCCACTAAGCTAGCAGCTGACCTTCTCCCAGCTGAGTTTCTGCAAAAAGCAGCCGAGGCCATTTCCTATCCCGTCTCCATAATCATAAACCGTACCTTGTCAGAAGCCTTCATCCCCTCCATATGGAAAATGTCCCACATTATTCCTCTCCATAAAGGTGGTAGCTCACTAGAGCTAACCAACTACAGACCTATAGCTATACTCTCACCCCTGGCCAAAATTATGGAAAAGTGTGTCCACAAACAACTGATGGAACACCTCACCAAAAATAAAATTCTAGCCAACTCCCAACATGGCTTCAGGCCAAATCACAGTACCACATCAGCCCTACTATCCTTTTCTAATACCATCAATAACTTCAGAAACAATAATAAACTATCATCTGCTCTTTTCTTAGACCTCTCCAAGGCCTTTGATATCGTGAACCACATTCAACTCCTCCATACATTAAAAAAAATATCACTCAGCAATTCCACGCTGAAATGGTTCCAATCCTACCTGTCCAATAGGCAACAGGCTGTTCTATGGCAGGACAAATTATCCACATGCCTACCTGTTACACTTGGAGTTCCCCAAGGATCTATTCTTGGCCCTCTTCTCTTCACCATCTTTGTTAATGACCTGCCCACAATCGCCCCCCATGCCACATGCATTCAATATGCAGATGATTCGACTATCATCAGTACTGCCTCCAACCTGGCAGACCTCACTGCTTCAACCCAAGACACCTTCATCCTAATAGAAAAATGGTTCTCAAGTCGTCAACTAGTTCTCAACCCCAACAAAACAAAACTACTTACTTTCTCACCCACTAACAAGACTCTTCCCCCCACCTTCTCTATTACATCCTCCAATGGAATCACTATATCACCAGAAGCTCAAACAAAACTATTAGGTGTTACCATTGATAACGCCCTTAAATTTGACACCCATTTCAATCTTAGCATCAAAACCGTCAATAAAAAGCTTGGCTCTCTCTATAAAGTAAAACACTTTCTCACTCCTCACGCTAAAATTACAATTGCCAGCACACACCTACTATCAACTCTTTTCTATGCCTCCCCCCTCTTTACAAACCTAAACAAGACAACCCTAAACAAACTTGCTTCTTGTTACAATCACATAGCTAGATTTGCCACAAATTCCACCTTTAGAACGCACCACTGCACTAACTTGAAGCAACTAGGGTGGTTAGAGTTTTCCAGCCAACTCCATTTCAACCAACTCAAAACAGCTCACCAGATACTGTATCACCCAGAGAAAACACCAGCTCTGAAAAACATCATTCACCCCTATATTAACCTGCAATCTTTACGCTCCTCCAATAAGATCTTAGCTCAAACTACCAAAGCCAATAATTCTGCTGGGGATTCTCTATTCACAAACTTTGTAGGTAAAATGTGAAACTCCCTACCGACCATGCTCACCTCAGAACCTTCACTCCTACAATTCAAAAAAAAGCTTAAACCCCATCTCAATACTCTCTGGCAATATCCCTGTTCCACACCTGATTAACCACTATCATTTACCCTTCTCTTACCTCACTATCCTTAACCGCTTTTTAACAAGGCGCCTTTGTAACTGACCTATGTTTTTTTTTATATGCTGCTGTTATTTTTTTCCCAAGATGTGATGTATCTTTATATTGTATTTAGAACTCAACTATCTTCCTTTTTTGCATTAACAATGTTCATATGTCTGTTATGTACCTGGAGCTTTTCTCCCCGGGCCTCCGCTGAAAATGGACATGTATCCAGTTGGACTCTCCCGGTTAACAAATGTAAAATAAATGAATGTTTGCAGTGTAGCTAGTTTATTCCTATCAAAGTATTTCACTGTGCTTTTGTAACACAGAAATTCAAAACTTTCGTAGCCTCATACTATATTTAATTTCTTTAGTTTATTAATTTTTTTTACATTTTGAATAGACTTTGTAAGATATTGTACCATTCCTAAAATTCTTGTGATTGTTTATCCTTTTGCTAAGGCATTTAATTTTTGGCTGAGGCATTTAGCTTTACCATCATTCAGACTTTCTCATCAGGCTGCTTGCGTTGCACTTAGTGGGCTTGAAGGTTCTTATAATCTATACAACAGCTCTCTGAAACACTTTAGATACTAAGAAACTGCAGAATCTGAATTTTTGTGTAAGCATGTTGTATGTACATAAATGGAAACTCTCTTCATCATTCTCTGTTTGCTAAATATACTGGTCACTGTCAGGTGCAGAAAAATACTTAGCTTTTTATAGTAGTTGAAATTATTCATTTTTGTTTTTTTCATTTGTGTGAACTGAAAGTTCCCTCTGTATGACTTTACGTATTGCAGGTCTGTACATGTACACATTTTGTTAGGTTTCACTACAGAAATTGTACGTTGCATACAGTCATTAGAATTAGTTCATTTTTCTGTCACATCCATGCTGTCCATTCTGCTCATCTTCCTTTTAGTTTCACTCTGACTACTTGAATCTCAGTTGGATTGTGCACAATTGGTAAAATGACAGGATTGGTCTGAATGTGATGAAAATTTGGCAATGTTGACCAGTAAACACAATTGTAGTCACAAAGAAAAGCACTCTTGACATGTAGATTAATTCTTTCCATCATATAGGTTCATAGAGAAGTACTAGGCTGGCTGCCCTTGCAGGCCGTTTTAAGCCTAGCCAATTTCCCTTTTGGTGCTTGAATTAACCTCTCCTATTTGGTTATTGTAATTATTTCAACAGGATAGATGAGGGCCATATTACCCTTTGTGAGAATAACTGTGATAACATACACAGTTTGAGGGGACTGCTGCATGAGGTAAAGCATTTAGGAGCTGTCCTGGTCCATTAGCTGTAGAAGGGGCAGTCCTAGGGTAAAGTTTCTGTTTCCCACCCATAGATCCAAGTTGCTTTTGAATATGGACAGGAAGGTGCTTTGTTTTACATACATGGAGAATCTGTTCCAGAGCAGGGATAGCCTTTCCAAGACAAACCTGTCCTTCCAAACCATGCTTTTGATGTTACAGATGAGGTTTAGAGCCCTAGGCCAAGTATTTTTAATGCCATTTGACTTGGTGATTTGCAGTAAATCCATCAGTATTGCATCGAAGGATGCCTTGTATGTCAGACACAGGTCACCTGTTAGCAGTTTGTAGGATACAGAGTACAGTGATAGGGCTTTGAGTCAGTCCATGTAGGACATATTGTTTAGGTCTTGGATCCTTTTAGTAATGTATTTCCGTGAGTGTTCAGTTGTTGCATGTGTCTGGACAGATATAGACCATGGGGGATATTGTTCTCAATTATTGGCCTAATGAGAGTCAAGATAACTCAGGCTTGCAAGAATTACCTTCTCTGGTGTATTCACTCCAATCAAATAGAAGAAGGCCATCCTTGTGTTCTCCCTCAATCCAAGGCCACAGTGATCACAGATGCCCGTGACATTGGATGGGGTGGGGCACTTCTTGGGAAGGACAGTCCAAGGCGCTTGGTCCCCCGAAGAGGCAAACACACACACCGATGTCCTGGAAATGAGAGCTGTCTTCCTAACATGGCAGGCTTTTCAAGACACTCTCCTAAATGGGACTTTCATGATTCAGACGGACAATATTTTGGTGGCCTGGTACATCACTAAACAAGGAAAAAACAGATTTTACCCTCTTTGAGAAGATTTGAGAGTATGACAATTGGCAATTTCCTCCAATCACTTTCTGATAGCAAAACACATCCCAGGGAAGTCCAGTGTGATTGCAGACAAGTTAAGTAAGCTCATTCTGATGCCTCACAAATGGTGTCTCAATATCAACGTGGCAGGAAGGATTTTCCATTGATGGAGCCAACCATGCTTGTTACTAGCTACCATCCTTTCCCTTTAGACTCGTATGCCAGGAGTATATTTTTTTCTTCACTGAAAGGGTAAACATTGCCACTTGTAACTACCATTAAGAGGTTAAGCTCAGGAGATTGTATCCCATGGGCTGGGCCCTCTTTTTGATTGGTGAGAAAGCTTTAACCAGGGTTGCTGCAGTAACCTGGAGTCAGCTTTGTGTTAAATTCCCCATAATCCACCTCATTCCTGAAGTTATGTTCATGCTGCTAGGTCATTTAGTCTTGACATGCATATATACTTCCTGCAATGATAATGGTTGATTACCTTAATCTCGTGAATCTTGCATTAATTTTATTATTTATCTTGGAGGAGGCCATAACAGTTTATCATAAGATTTTATCTGCTGTCTGTCTACACTGTTTCATCCAGCCTTTTTGTACATCTGTGTGTCCTTAGTGTCATACCAGTGTTCAGTGGATCCTTGGTTGTTGTATGAGTTTCCTGTGTATAGATGCCAGTTCCAGGAGAAAGTCCTTAAGTTGTTTTCACCACTTTTCATTGCATCACATGTCATTTAATCTCAGGGAATTGTTTTCTCTGTCTAGTAGCTTGAACCACTTTACCATTATGCCTTAAGAAAACTTGAGTCATTTGAACTTCTAATAACATGTCATTTTTAATGGTTTACTATGGGTTGATAGAATCATATTTCTTTTGACAGAAACATAAATGGTTAAAACAATTTGACTTAAACCACCTTCAAACACTGGACCCCACCCAGTTTGGGTTCGTGAAGGGACGATCTTGTCTCCTGAACTTGATTGACGTCTTCAAATCAGTCTCCAGAGCTATGGACAAGGGTAAGGTGGTCCACACAGCCTATCTAGACCTTGCCAATGCCTTTGACACCATCCCCCACTCTGGAATCATAGATAAACTTACTAAGCTGGGCATTAATCCCTACGTCACCCAATGGGTTGCTAACTGATAGAACCCACACTGTAAAAGTGGCTGACTCCAAATCCAGCTCCAGACAAGTGGAGTACCTCAGGGTTCAGTCCTGGGACCGCTCTTGTTTGGCATCTACTTCTCTGAAGTACAGGCCAACACTAAGGGACTTGGGCTACCAAAGTTCGCAGATGACTGCAAACTGGGAGCCATTATTGTATCCCCAAATGATGTGGATACTCTACAAAAGGGCCTTACAGAAACAGATGCTTGGTGCTAGAGCAATGGGCTCAAGCTGAATGTCAAGAAATGTATCGGTATCCCCTTTGGGAAAAAACGTGTACCCGTGAATTACCATATAGGTGGCAGTACAATAAACACCAAAAGTGTGATAAGAGACTTAGGGACACAGATGGACAGTGGTCTCACCTTAGATAACCACATCACCACAACAGTCAGGAAATCCTTCTATGTGGCACACCTCATCACTAAGGGCTTTTCATCCAAAAAAAGGAGGTCATTGTCCCACTGTACTCATCCCTCATTAGACCCATTATAAAATACAACGTCCTGTTTGGTATGTACCTCTCAAGACTTCTGCAACAACTGGAAAGGCTGCAGAAATCCTTCACTAAAAGAATCACAGGCCTAAAGCAGATGCCCTACGCTGACCACCTTAAAAAACTCCAGCTATGCTTTGTCGCATATCATCTACTCAGAGGTGATTTCTGCTTAGCATACAAGGCCATGTCAAACCCAGAGCTATTGGACATGCTCCACTTAACGAAATCCCAATCCCTCAGAGCCACACGCTCCAGGGATGTAAACATTGTCATCACAATGAACAAAACATGCTGGAGGGATAGGTTCCTGACCCAGAGACTCCCCAGACTCTGGAATAGATTGCCCATACATGTCAAGCAGGGTGCCTCTTTGGCCCTCTTCAAAAGGAACCTTGACGATTGGATGGGAGAAAGGAAATTCACCCTGGGGATCACGTCAGCTAGACAGGGGTCCAGGGAAGTAAATAGTGTGGGAAGAAATAGCCAGGGAATTGTTATGGCTAGGCTTGTATAAGCCCTAGGGCTGATAGCCTAGTACCAACCTATGAACCAGTTTACCTGAAACCTCATTTTATTGGATCACAAATGATAGGAAAGTAAAGACATATATAGGCAGTATGTGGTGATGTCATTCTTTAAGGACATGATTTGCTAATGAAGCGAGTCTAGAAGGTTATGTTTGGATTAAAAGTGCTTCCTATCATGTCACACTCCCACACTTGCAGATGTTTGTGCACCAATACTGATTCACTATGTATGGTGTTTTTTTTTTCTTTTCTTTATGGTTGTGCTGGCATGGAGTTAGTGTATACAAATAAGGGTTGAGGGGGTGGGGGTGCAGTGGGGCTTGTCCCCCTACAGAAACATTATTTTTTATGCTGTATATCATGTACAATATTTTCTATCATTTGTGATTCAGTCAAATGGGTTTTCACTCAGATTGTTTCAACAATATGAGTCTGTCAACTGCAATTCTTTCACCTGATAGTAAACCCTTTATTACAGTTATTGAATTGCAGTTTATATAATTATGACTGTAGGTGTGTGTGCTTGTGTGAATTCCCACATATTACACACAGTCTCATTGCAAGTGATACATTTCTGTCATTCTAATACTGTTCAAAGAAAACTTTAGATAATTATGTATCTTGCGCAATTCATTTCATCCACTTCAACACACAACTAATTTCCACAGGCACTAATCAATTTAACACTAGTACAAGTTTCACAAAGTCTCATTGCTCCCATATTGATTTGTTCCTCCTCCATCCTGCAGACCTCTCTTGCTGTGATCAGTGGAGAAGCAGAAGTGGCCCCTGGTTGTTGTTTGCTGTTTTGCAGTAGCATTTTTTTTTTTGTTTTTCCACTTCAACCGCCTCTCCCCATATACCCCAAAAGGAATAGAATAGAGAGTGGTTCCTGCAGAGATTTGGTGGAACTGAACTAAAAGAAAAAAGATTCTGTACCTTCTGGTGTGATCATGTAGAGGATTCTGTAGTGGGAGCAACCCCTCCTGCAGTGTATTGTCAGCGCCTGATCAGGAATTGTCTAAACTACTTTTCTTCCTCAGCTTGGATGTACCCAGTCTCATCATAGTCCTTTTGTGAACCTCGGTATGGAGTGAGATGATGATGAAGGCTTAAGTGAAGGCATAGACTGAAGATGAGTTTAATGCTGGGTCTCCTCCGTTGGGAAGCTACAAGCCTAGTGGGACTTACCCAGTCAACTAAGTATAAATAAGTAAATGAAATGAAATGTCGTCTTCTGTTTTTATGACAGCAAGGGAGATACTTCAGTGGTCCTGCCTCCCCCACCCTAGACTCAAGCTCTTCACTGATCCATGTGGTCCCATTGTCAATTCTTATTTCATCTTTGATGTTGACAGTGATGAGGCTATCAATGTTGGTTATGTCGATACTGACTACTTCAGAACTGACAATTCTTAGGGTCCTTGGCATCAACATCCAAGCACCAGTTCTGTTTTAGCATTGATGCTCTTGGTACAGTTTGTAGTATTGACAGCATTACATTTTGCCCCCTCAGGGCTGATGCCATCTTTCCTGAGACTGACTTACCCATCCCATGGTTCCTTGATTATCAATCTAACAACCGATATGATAGGTTAATTCAAGCACTAAAGTTGGCTATGCTTAAAATGGCCTGCAGGGGCAGCTAGCATAGTACTTACCTGTGTACCTAAAAAGAGGAGGCCTTATCATTGACAACTGACACCGGAAGGATCACTTTTAACTTCAGTACTTTTGACCCTCAAGTTACTGGACTCTGTCAGAAGCATCTATGTGTACTGATCCGAACAGATGGATGAAACATTTAATGCAGCATGGGGAGTTGAGCATGTTTTCTCAGAAACCTGTTCTGATATTGATTTCAAACTGTGTTATCCATGCTTCTGTGTCCATGCCACCTTCATCTTCTCACAGAGCATCCAGTAGAAAAAGGTCAATGTCAGGATAGTCAGAGTGTTCAGATCTCCTTCATCTTCCATAGACTTGTCCCTTCTTGAGTATTCTGAAGACGAGACTGTACTAACAGAAGCACATTGATCTCCCCCCCCCCCCATCTCAAAGTCACTCACTTTGGGTAAAAATACTGCTGATAGGGAGCAATCCCCACTTTCCCCTTCTGATTACTCCAAGTGTGTGAAATCTTTAAGTTAATGTGCAGAAAGGTGTCATGGTCCACAAACCCTGTCTTACCATCAGAAAATATCCTTCAAAAGAGGCTTACTACTAACTTCAAATTTCCCTTTGGATGATTTTCCTCTGTAGATAAAGTAATGGCTTTCACTGTGCAGAGGGCATGGCAGAAACCTGATATGGCTGCTTCTATCATGTAGAGACTAGACAAGATCCTGTCTGTGTAAGGGTATACATGCCTTTCTTAAGGGTTCGTTTTTGCACATACTGCCTTTAAAAGAACCAGTGCCTCCATAGGATTTAAATTTATGCTGCAGAAGTTACTTTACCTTCCTTTGACCAACCCTCCAAGGTAGAACTCAACTCCTGATATGGAAAGCTGTGCTTTAGTAGGCATCTGTGACAAACAAATTTGAGTTACAGGCCATGTTCCAAGGTACCCTATCTGTTCTTTTAGAAAGGCAGAACATTGTTAAGGACTGTTTTTTTTCATGCCAAAGGAAGCCACGGAGACAAATTTGAACTAATTTGTTAGCTTGACAGTCTTCCCACTGTACTTAAATGAGAATGTAGTCTATGCTGCTTTAGTTATTCATAGGTTACAGTTTTATTTGGACAGAAATAATGCACTGTGAAAAGATGACCAGTTATTTGTTTCTTTTGCAATTAACAGATTAGGCTGAAAAAAATTCCAAAGCTACATTGTCCAAGTGGCCGTCAAACTGCATCAGTGTTTGCTATCAAAAATGCAGCACAGAGTTAAGCACTTAACAGTGATGGCAAACCTATGACATACGTGTCAAAAGTGACACATGCCACAAAGTTTTGTGTGACACGCCAGTGATCACCAGCACCTGAGCTAACAAAGGCACTGCTTTTGCATTTGTTGCTCATGTGAAGTGCACTAAATTATTTTGTGCCAGGTGCTTTTGACACGCCAAACCCAAAAGGTTTGCCATCGCTGCAACTAAACTTAAGGCACTTTTAAGTACATCAGAGTGGCTGACTTTCAAGCATTCTGTAAAATTGCTTTCCTAAATATTTATGCTGCTGTTTTGAAATTGGCTTGTGTACACTTTTGCAAGACAATCTGAGTTGAATGTGATCTTAGCATCCAGGTCAGATGTTCATGTTTCACTGTTGCAGTCATCACATTTGGGTTATCCTGCCAATAACCCTGCCAGGGGTAGCCCTCAGTCAGCCCGAATACCAGAGGTTTAGTATTGCTGTGTCAGTTGCTTTCACCTCCAGGACTGACGTCCGGTTGTCAGTGGTATAAAATTAGGCAGCCAACGCCATTACATCAGTCTTACTTGCTGAGGAGCCCGAAGCAGAAGCAGTTTGCACGAGTGCTGGTCGGCCGCTACCGGAGTTTTTGTTTCCGAATTGAAGTTGAAGTTTTCTAAAGCTAAGTACCCCATTTGGCATCCTTTTTTTCTTGCTCTAACCGATGTCAGAAAAAGTTAGCAGTTATCTTGCCTGTGGAAAGCAAATACCACACCGAGACTTCCATTCTTACTGCGTCACCTGTTTAGGCCCAGACCACGATGTCTCCCGCTGTCGTCGCTTTTGTGCTTTGTTCAATGCCAGAACTATATTGTCGTTGGGCCCTTATTGTAGCTAGATATTTTCGCTGTCAGTCCTTGAATTCCGGTATGGCTTTGGTAAGCCATCCGAATACCGAAAAAACATAAGGATAAAAACAGAGAGAGACCGCACAGGTCCAAAACTGCATACGACGCTTCCGTTAAGCTAGTCGTCAGTTCTCCGGTCCTCAGTGAGGTGCTTTTGCAGCCCCTGATGCCCCCTTCTCTGGATTTACAGGCCGCTACCGAGACCCTTTCGGAGTCCGGTATGCAGCGAGACTTTTCTTTGACTAAGGATCCTGTGGCTGTCTCTACGTTGAATGGGTCCAGAGCCACTGAGCAGGCACCAGCTTCTGAGGAAGTATTTCACACTACCGATACTCGACACAGACTGACTACTTCTTTCACATCTTCAATTCTTTCTAAAACTACCAAGTTTCTAAGGCCCAGGGTACGAACCACACCCCAAAAAACTGATGACCCAAACTCAGGCACCTGCTTCCTTGCCTCAGTCCCAAATTCTTAAAATGGGAGAAGACTTTATTATGCTTATTAGGGGAGCCAGGCTACCCCTTCCAAAAGAAAGAGACTTGTCCCTAGTAGTTTATCTGAACAGGAGTCCGATGACTCTGATGCATATGAATATGACGATATGCAACCCCTCTCTGCTTATGAGGATTCTGATGTAGAGGAGTCCATTCATTCTGCCTCTCCACCCGAGGATTTTTCATTTGGGGGAACCCCTACATACTTTAAGGGAGCATTTCCAATGGGACTGTCAGGACTACCCTCCATCAAAAAAGAGACTCAGGGAATTCTTAGATCTACCACAGCACAGACCTTTGGCCATTCCTCCTGTCCTGGATGTTGTGGATAATGTTTTTATGGAATCCAGTCTGACTCCTGACAGCCTTCCTCCTGCTCCCAGGAAATCTGACAGAGTCCCTGACTCTCTCAAATTTCTTTTCAAAAACCACTGCTGACCCCAAGATCATTTCTCAAGGACCTAAAGGAATCAAAGCAACTTCAGCTAAGAATCCCACCCCCTCAGATAGGGATTCCCAAGCATTAGACAGATGGGGTAAAAAAAGGTATACACTTCTACTCTTGCTATTAGAGCATTACATTGTCAGTTCCACATGCTGAAATATCAGCAACATACCATGGAACTCCTCAAACAAAAAATATCTTCTTTTCCTGCTTGTGCAGAAAGTAAAGAATTACAAGAGTGAATGCATTCTGCAAGTCAAGTAACTAAGCACACCTTAAAATGTGATTTTGATGCCCTAGAAGCATCTTGCAAGGCAGCAGTCACTGGTTCTGTTCTTAGAAGGCATGCTTGGCTTAAGGAACAGCCCTTGACAGACCCTGTCAAATTCAAATTATTGGACGCACCCTTGAACAAAGACAACTTATTTGGAACCAAAGCAGAAGAGGTCTTAATAAAGATGGAAGAAAAAGCTAAATCTATGGCGACAGTTAGACTTCTTACAGGTCCAGCCACCGAGGTTCAGTAGGCATTGCCCCTTCAAGCACTGGTCCTTTTCCTGCCCCCTCCAGGCCAGCCCAGACCCAGGGGAAGCAGACTCTCCCCCCCCCCCCAGACAACACCCCCAGGGAATGCAGAGATGTAGGCAATGGAGTTCTTAATCTTCAAAAACAGGGAGTGCAAGGCCACCCCCTTATGGTAAAAACTCACAATGACTTTACACTTCCACCCTCTTCCTTTGCCCACCTGCTTGTGCCCCTAGGAGGAAAACTCTCCATCCACTCAAGCAACTGGGCCACCATTATCAACGATGGATGGGTCCTCAACATAGTGTCCCAGGGATACAAATTTTATTTCCACAACCCCAAAAGGGTTCCCAGATCTTCCTCCAAACCAGTGGACAGAGGCCAAAAAGCAAGTCTTTTCCCTGCTCTCCATGAGGGCAATACAGCAAGTTCCTGCAGAACAGATAGGCTAAGGTTTCTACTCCAGACTCTTCCTGGTACCGAGAAAAGAGGGCACATGGCACCCCATCCTCGATCTATCCATTCTAAACACCTTTCTGGTGATACCAAAATTCAAAATGCTCACCCTCCAGCAGCTTTTACCAATGCTTTCCAAGGATGCTTGGTTAGCCACCCTAGACCTAAAAGAGGCCTACCTACACATCCCAATCAAGGAATCATGCAGGAAATGCCTACGTTTCAGGGCAGGATCCTATGCACTTTCATTTCTTTGCACTCCCCTTTGGCTTATCCACTGCTCTCAGAGTTTTCACAAAATGTTTGGCTCCCGCCATTGCTTTTTGCAGACAAAGAAACATTCAAATTTACCCATTCTTAGATGACTTCTTGATTCAGACAGACAGTCAGGAAAAGCTGGTACAGCACCTGACTTTTGCAAAGGACCTACTGACCTCCCTGGGGGTATACTAGCAAAGAAAATAAATCAAAATTAGTCCTTACACAAAAAATTGTATTCCTGGGAGCAAGCCTGGACACAGCATCCCAGATGGCATTCCTTACTCCAGAAAAACAAGCCTACCTGACAGGCTACTTCCCTCAACTAGCCACTAGAACCAAGTTATCTGCAAGGAAAATCCTGCAAGCTCTAGGGTTCATGGCCTTCTGCAATTCTACTCATTCCATATGCCAGACTGCATATGAAGAAACTACAGTGGTACCTAAAAAGCCTTTGGTGTCAACACTCTCAAGACCTGGAAACTCTCATACCAATGATACCTTGTTTAAGGAAAGATTTTCTTTGGTGGGTAGCAGCATGCAACCACAACAAGGGACTTCCCTTCTCACAATCCCACGCTGCCCAGACCCTCACCACAGACGCATCAGACTATGCCTGGTGTGTACACCTGGACGGCAGGTGCATTCAGGGCCAGTGGAGCACAAGTCAAATACATATGCACATCAGCCAAAAAGAGATGCTAGCTGTTCAGCGTGCCCTGACAGCTTTCAGACCCCTACTGTCCCGGGGCCTCTGCTGAGCAAAACAGACAACACCACAGTGATGTGGTATATCAACAAGCAGGGATAGACTCACTCTTATCCTCTCTGCAGGCTCACCATGACCCTTTGGCACACAGCCTCAGCCATGCAGCTACACCTGCTACCACAGTTCCTGCCAGGCTCCCTCAACTCTCTGGCAGACAACTTAAGCAGAAAGCTGCTAGACCCATACGAGTGGCAGCTAGACCACAGAACCTTCACCCTTGTAACCAAGAAATGGGGCACCCCGAAGGTGGACCACTTTGTCTCCCACTCCAGTCATCAGCTCAGCAAATTCTGCACCAGGGAACCTCACAGCAAGGCCTGGAAAGTGGATGCTGTATCCTTCCAGTGGTTGAACCTCTCTGTCTATGCATTTCTCCCTCTACCACTCATTTCAAGGGTAGTGCTAAAAATAAGGGAGGAAAAACCGAGGGCAATCTTGATTTCCCCAGACTGGTCACACCAGCACTGGTACCCACTGCTACCATGGCAACTGCATCAGATCCCAACACTCCTGATCCAGAGGAATGGAGAATTCATGCATCCCCAATTGCAGACCCTAACCTGGCAGCCTGGCTTATTTCCAGACCTCTCCTCAAGCTACCAGCCTAAGCAAACAAGTCCTAGATGTTGTACATGAGGCCAGACACCCCAGCACTAGAAAATCCTATGCTGACAAGTGGGAAAGGTTTTGCACCTGGATCCAGGCTAAGGGACCTGGAACGGCACAGCCCTCCCTACCTCTCATCCTGGATTACCTAGCAGACCTGTGCTACAACAGGGGTCTATCCCTCTCTTCTATTAAAATTCATGCCTCTGCCATCTCTGCTCATTACAGCACAGAGCCACTCTCTTCTCACACCCTGTCATCAAACAGCTCCTAAGAGGAGCTAACAACTTAAGGCCACACAGAAGAACTCGTATCCCAGCTTGGGACCTTAATCTTGTGTTGGAAAAGCTCACCCTACCACCCTTTGAACCTGCAGCTTCAGCAGAGTTAAAATTCCTCTCTTGGAAGACGGCCTTGCTTCTGGCCATCACTTCAGCTAGAAGAGTTTCAGAGCTACAAGCACTCATGGCTGTAGAGCCCTTCATTATTTTCCATGCTGACAGGGTCTCCCTCAGGACTAACCCATCCTTCATGCCTAGTGTGGCTCTCAACCAATCCATTCATTTGCACACGTTTTCCCCTAACCCACAAAACAAGGGGGAAAGGATTCTGCACTCTCTAGATGTGCACAGACAGCTCATATTCTGTCTGGACAGGACTAAACCTTTTAGAAAAACTGATCAATTGCTTGTCAGCTTCACAGCAGAGGCAGAGGGCAAGGCCATATACAAACAGTCTCCAAATGGATAGCACACTTCATCCATTTCTGCTACAAACAGCACGGGACCCCCCTCCCCCAAAAAGGGGGCCAGGACACATTCCACCAGGGCAATCTCCACCTCTGCAGCTTTTCTCAGAGTAGTCCCCACCAGGGACATCCTGGAGGCTGCAACATGGACATCTGTTCATACCTTCACCAAGCATTACCACCTGCCTGTCTTCTCCAAATCCAGGGCAGGTTTTGCCACTGCAGTCTTGCAGGGCATCCTAGCCAGCCCCCAGTCTTGACTGCCTCCACCCTTTTCTTCAGCTTTGGGAATCAATCCAAATGTAATGACTGCAAACAGTGAAACACGAAGAAGTTAGTACAGTTGTGTACACTTACCATAAATGTAGATGTTCGAGTGTGTATTCACTGTTGCAGTCCTGGTTTCCCTCCCTCCACCCCCCCTTGTCTCTCTCTCTCTTTTCCTCTCTCCTTACAGGGCATTTTTAGTATTTACTTTCTACTAGTGGTGTTCTTCCACCATAACCTAGCTCCCTATTTGGGGGCTCCTGACAGGGCAAGAAAAACTGATGTAATGGCGTCGACTGCCTGATTTTATACCACTGACGACCTGATGTCATTCCTGGAGCGACAGCAACTGACACAGAAATACTAAGCCTCTGGTATTCGGGCCGACTGAGGGCTACCCCTGGCAGGATATCCCAAATGTGATGACTGCAACAGTGAATACACTCTTAACATCTACATTTATGGTAAGTGTACACAATTGTACTTTCTCATGGCAACTACCTTCATTTGTATCCTGTCTTGATACCATCCTTGATATACTTTGGGACTCTGTTATGTACTTTGTGTAATAGATTTTCATGAGCCATGTCCATCCACTTCAACAATACCACCCTTTTCCCTGTGGCCCTTGGGAGTGAAGCTTGCAGGGGTTATTAATGTTTTGTTTTATTCATTGTGAGTGTGCATGTCTGAGCATTTGTTGATTACCTGCTCTTCTAGGACATGTCTGAGAACTGGAGGAAAAAGGAGGTGTGCAGAGCCTTATGGAAGTAGTGGGCGATTTTAGAGCCTGGGAAATTGTACTAGTGCTCAGCTGACTAGTGCCTACAGTAACTAATCCTATGTGTTGAAGACAATGGACATGAATCCATTAAGATCATTATGGAAATGCATAACTTACATTTTTGAATGACAACTTCTTTACCACTGATCACCTCTTGCAGAAAGTGCTTGTTTAATTTGTGTTCTTTTCATGTTTTTAGCATACAGAGAATTATTTCTCTTTATAACACAATCCTAAGGTAATAATAGAGAAGAGGATCTACTGATACGACTTAAACATATCATAAACAAAGACACTGATAACCTCCAAGCTGTGGAACCTACCCAGTTTGGGTTTGTGAAAGGCAGATCATGCCTCCTGAACCTGATCGACTCCTTTGAGGCAGTCACCAAAGCCGTAGATGAGGGTAAGGTGGTTCACACAGCCTATCTTGACCTCGCCAAGGCTTTTGAACACCA
Source organism: Protopterus annectens (assembly GCF_019279795.1). Classification (NCBI taxonomy): domain Eukaryota; kingdom Metazoa; phylum Chordata; order Ceratodontiformes; family Protopteridae; genus Protopterus; species Protopterus annectens. Next base: position 1,018,652,241 of record NC_056743.1, read on the forward strand.
CCCCCCATTCTGGAATTATAGCTAAACTCACTAAACTAGATATAAATCCCTACGTCATAAGATGGGTTGCCAACTGGCTCACTGACAGAACCCACACTGTAAAAGTTGCAGACTCCAAATCTGACCTCAAAGCAGTGACAAGTGGAGTACCACAGGGTTCCGTCCTGGGATATCTCCTGTTTGGTATCTACTTCTCTGAAGTACAGGCTAACACAGAAGGCCTCTGGCTAACGAAGTTCGCAGATGACTGCAAAGTAGGAGCCATAGTCCAGTCCCCAAATGATGTGGACATCCTACAGAACGGCCTCGCTCAGACAGATGCCTGGTGTCAGAGCCATGGCCTCAAGCTCAATGCCAAAAAGTGCAGTGTCATCCCCTTTGGTAAAAACTCTGTACCCATGAACTACCGCATAGGCAGCAATCTACTTAACGCCGAATGTGTGAAGAGACCTTGAGACCCAGGTGAACAGTAGTCTCTCCTTTGATATTCACATCGCCACAGTAGTCAGGAAGTCCTTCTACGTGGTACACTTCATCATAAAAGGGTTCTCATCCAGGAAAAAGAGGTCATTGTTCCCCTCTACTCGACACTCATTAGTCCCATTATTGAGTACAATGCCCCTTTTGGAATGTACCTCACAAGACATCTGCAGCAGCTGGAAAGGCCACAGAAGTACCTCACAAAGAGGATTACTGGCCTCAAACAAATGTACACTGACCATCTCAAAAAACTCCAGCTTTACTCCGTAGCATATCGCCTACTCTGAGGTGATCTCTGCCTAACATATAAAGCTATGTCAAACCCAGAGCTGTTGGACATGCTACACCTAAAGAAATCCCAATCCCTCCGAGCTACACACTCTTGGGACCTAAACCTTGTCACCACAATAAACAGGACATGCTGGAGGGATAGATTCCTGTCCATACCCTGGAATAGGCTACCCATCTATGTCAAGCACAGTTCATTAACACTCTTCAAGAAAAATCTTGATGAGTGGATGGGAAATAGGAAATACACCCCGGGGATCACTTCCGTGTCTCTGCTCGACAGTGGCACAGTAAAATAACTTTCTTGGTTTGGCGTAAGCCAGGGAACCTTGTTGGCTAGGCTTACGTAGGCCCTTGGGCCGATAGCCTAGTACTGACCTATGAACCTATAAAGAATGCAACTTGAATTTATGAAAGGATACCTTCCAACTTTTGAAAAGGGCACTAAAATGTGATTGCCATGCACAGGGTTATGAAGTCATTTGTCAGGTGCAAGACAACTCTGTTTGGTGACACTAGTGCTCTTATTTAAAAAAATTAGTAGCATTTTTGTCTGTAATTAAGTTGGCACCCCCTGAGGCTTGACTTTAGGGGTTTCTTTGTAAACTAATTAGCTGGAAAACTTTTATGGGAATCCCATAATGTTGTCCAGACGTAGTGGTTTCAAGGTTGGACAAGTCTAGAGGATTCCCTTGGAGTCCGTCAGACTTTGATACAATTTACATTACCTGAATTGGGGATTCCTAAGGTCAGTCATTTCAAAGGTGCTGCCTTCAAGCTAGACCACCATAGCTGCATTGCATCTGTCATTAAGTTCACTATTTTTTTTTTAATGCATAGTTTGGGATAATTATGCTGCATACCCAAGTGAATTAAGTCAATGTTTTGTATACCTTGGTGATTATTGAACATTTAATTTTTGAAAGAAAAAAATGTAATATCCCATGATTTTCAGAGTGATAAACATGTTGCTGTTTTTATTTAACAAGAAAGACTGCATAAGAACAATCTTTTTTCATCATTACAAGCTCAATGGTTATTGCAAAAGACCCGTTAACAAAACACAGTAAATTAAATTTGTGTAGAGCTCTGACTTGCAGTATTGCTTTAGTCAGGTTACCATTAAAGCAGCATACTGCACTCTACACTTTACAGAATGGATTTTGTAACATATTCTGCCAACCATCATCTTTTTTTCGTAAACCTGTTTTTCACAGATGTTTTGTCATATTTACAATGTTTAAGAAGTGGTCCTGCTAATCATATACCATGATAATTACATGTAGAGTACCTTATTCTTGAGTCCTAGACTTTATTCTCTTGTTTTGGGGTATGTACCGGAAGGCTGATCCACTTCCATGTTTCTCTCTCAAGCAGGATTACCATTTTTTATTGTCCTCTTATCACCAAGAGACCACCACTGTAACACTTCTACCAAGGCTGATTCGTTTTTGGAACAGTGTAGATCTTGGCTGCTAATGGCATCACTAGTACATGAACTCCAGAATCTTAACTTCGTCTCCTCCTTTGCTGCCAGGATCTGTATGGAAACTCCCACTGCATTCCTGGTTGAATAACAATTTCAGTCTCTATCCTTCAAGCCTCACAAAATTAACTGCATTCAGTTGACCATTGTTTTTTTTTTTTAACTATTATTTGCACCTGAAACATTGCAATCCATCTCTGTAACAATTGAGTCAGTTGAATCTTTCACCAGATTTTCGTTTGAACTTAGAAAACACCTATCCAAGCTTTCCCAGTGCAAATCCTTTCAGAACAGCGTTGTAACATAATTACAGTTTGCTTGCCTTGTTCTTCAGATTCATAACTAAGCATCCACATGTGCAATCAGTCTGAGGCTAATCAGAAAAACAAACCTCCCAATAGAGTAAAGCACTCCTGAGTCTGAGGCTAATGCTAACCCTTTTTTATTCCCCATTGTAATTAGCACTCTGTCCTCTGCTTCCATCATCTTCCATCTATTAAGACCACAGCATGAAGCACTATATGTTGTAAATATTGAATCCCTTCCACTGTGAATATTGAGTTCAACTATAATGATCCTTCCAGCCTTACTATGATTATTCTGTCTTCCTCTTTTCCTTTCCAGTAACTGCCAACACCTAATGTTCTGATATTTTCAACTTTTTTATCATTTTAAGCAACTGTTTGATTGTTACCAGCATTTATTATAATTACTTTATCTTTGCAGTAACTACTGTGTTTCAGACTTGCATTGTTTTGTTTGTTTCTCAATTTTTTCTAATTGTCTGTTGCTTTTGAATTGTGGGACAGAGTTTTTATTAATTGCTGTGTGTTACTGATGATCTTCGTGTTTCACTGTTGCAGTCATTACATTTGGGTAATCTGCTGGCAGGTTGCCCTCAGTCGGCCTGAATAACAAAGTCTTGGGTCCTGCGTTGGTTGCTGTCACCTCTTCCATGACCTCAGGTCATCAGGGGTATTAAACATGCAGCCGACATCATTTTAATCCGTCTTTCTTGCCACGCGGTGCCCGAAGCAGAAGCAGTTCGCAAGTGCCGGTCAAGCAGACTCCTGAAATTTTCGTATTTGAGTTTCAGAACCGAAGTCTTCAAACTAAAGCCAAGTACCCCGTTGGGGCAACTTTTTTCTTGCTCCTTACCGATGTCAGTAAAAGTTAATAATTGCATTACTTGTGGGAAGCAAATACCTCATAAGGATTTTCATTTGTACTGTATTCCTTGCCTAGGCCCTGATCACAATGTGCCTTGCTGTGTCAGTTTTGTGCTAAATTTAACCAATGCACTATTAAGCGTCAGCATATTTTTGCTTCTAAATATTTTGGTACAAGATTTAACTACCTTGAAATGTTGTCGGTTAGCAATCCGACTACCGGAGTTCACAAAAAATGCAAGGAAAAAGACAGAGAGACCGCTGAGGTCCAAAACTGATAAGCCAGTCGCCTGTTCTCAGTGAGGCACTTTCGCAGCCCCTGATACTCGCTACTTTTGAGTTGCAGGCCTCTACTGAGACCCATTCAGAGTCTGGTATGCCACGAGATTCTCAGAGTATTGAACCCGTGGATGTCTCTCCCTTGGATGGGTCTGGAGCCGCTGAGCAGTCACTGGCTTCTGAGGGTGTTTTCAGGCCTCAACATTTTTATATTAAACCAACGCCAGCAGCAAAAACAAGGTCACAAACAACTTCTATGTCTAAAAAAACAACGCATGAGCCACGTGCTCAGGTCCCTATGCCTAAAAAACAGATGATCAAAATGGCTGAGGATTTAATTACCTTGATCAGTGGTTCCCAACCCCCTTGCTAAGAGGCCTAGGCAAGGCACTGATTATGAATCTTCAGATCAGGTTTCCATTTCTTTGGATTCCTCTTCTGATCAGGAATTTTCTATTCCACGCTATGAGGATTCTGATGCAGAGGAATCCATCACATCTGCATCTCCTCCTGAGGATTACTCTTTTGGAGAGACTTTGCATACTTTAAGGGAACATTTTCACTGGGAGAGTCAGGACTTCTCTGAATCAAAAAAGAGGCTTAGGGATTTCCTCCTTCTTCCTCAGCATAGGCCTTTGGCAGTACCCTCCTGTATTAGACATTGTTGATGATTTGTTCTCCGAGTCAAACATGGCTCCTGATTCTCTGCCTCCGGCTCCTAGTAAGCCAGACAGATATTACAGGGATCCTGACTCCCACAAATTTCTTTTCAAAAATCCTGCTACTGATCCTGAGACTATTTCTCGGGGTCCCAAGGGTGTTAATTCGTCTACAACCAAAAATCCCTACCCCTTCTGATAAGAGATTCCAGGGCGCTGGATAGATGGGGTAAGAAGGTTTATACGTCTGCAACCTTGGCAATCAGGGCTTTAAACTGCCAGTTTCTTATGCTTAAATATCAACAGCATGTTATGGGCTTAAACAGAAAATTATGTTGATTTCTGATTGTGTGGAAAATAAAGAATTACAGGATTTATTGCATTCAGCAGAACAGGTTGGAAAGCATATTTTGCAATGTGGTTTTGATTCCTTGGAGGCCTCTTGTAGGGCCGCCGTTACTGGTTCTGAGATTAGAAGGCATGCCTGGCTCAAGGAGCAAAATCTGCCTGATCATGTTAAAGCTAAATTGTTGGATGCCCCTTTGCAGCATGATACTCTGGTAATAAGGCAGAAGAGGTTTTAAAGAAAATGGAAGACAAAGCTAAATCTATGCAAATTGTAAAAGATTTCTTGCAAGTGCAGTCACCCAGGTTTAGTAGGCACTGACCTACTAAAAACTGGTCCTTTCCTGTGTCCAACAGAGCCAGTCAGGGCAAACCCAGGCACTCAAAAGGCTCCAGATACCAATTACAGGGTTCTTACAGGTCAAAGCAATGGGGTGCCTCCACCTCCAAATCTGGAGGAAATAAAGGACAACCCTGCAGTAAGCAGTGTCAATGACTCTCCTCTTCCATCTCCAAGCACTTATCTTTTGGCAGCTCCCTTGGGGGCAAAACTAGCACTTCATGCTCAAAATTGGCAGTTAATTACCCAGGACAAGTGGGTATTAAGCATAGTATCCCAGGGGTACAGATTTCATTTCCATACTTTGCCAATTCCAAATGGATGGCCGGATCTGCCACAAAACAAGTGGGCAGAGGCCCAGAAACAAGTCATGTCCCTAATGGATATGGGGGCTATTCAACCGGTATCAGAAAAGGAAAAAGGACAAGGATTTTATTCAAGACTTTTCCTGGTACCCAGAAAAGACAATTCATGGCGTCCAATACTGGACTTATCGATTCTGAACATGTACCTGGACATTCCAAAATTCAAAATGCTGACTTTACAACAGCTACTGCCTATGCTAGGCAAGAATGCTTCGTTAGTAACTCTAGACTTGAGACATACCTGCATATCCCAATAAGGGAATCATGCAGAAGATACCTCTGCTTCAAAGCAGGTTTTTTGCATTACCAATTCTCTGCACTGCCCTTTGGCTTATCTACTGCGCCCAGGGTCTTTACAAAGTGCCTGGCACCAGTAATTGCATTCTGCAGACAAAGAAACATCCAGATTTATCCGTATCTGGACGATTGTCACATTCAAGCAGAGGACAAGGACACACTCCTTCAACATCTGGTGTTTGTAAAAAGGCTTCTAGCATGCCTAGGATACACCATAAACGAAAAGAAATCAGAACTGGTACCCTCAAATAATTCCATTCCTGGGTGCAAGCTTGAATAAACTTCCTAGATGTCTTACCTCACGCCAGACAAAGGCAACTGACAACATACTTCAAACAAATGGCAACAAAAACCCAGTTATCTCAAGACAAATTCTGCAGGCTTTGGGATTCATGGCATCCTGCATTCTACTAATTCCATATGTGAGACTGCATATGAGGAAACTTCAATGGTACCTAAAAAGTTTATGGAGTCAACATTGTCACAGCCTGGAAACAATTATTCCTCTCATTCCCTGCCTGCAACAGGAGTTTCTTTGGTGGGCGGAGACATGTCACCAAAACAAGGGACTGTCATTCACTCTACCCCCTGCCACCCAAACCCTAACTACAGATGCATCAGAGTATGCTTGGGGGGCCCACCTTGCAGGAAGATGCATTCAGGACAAATGGAGCCCAAACCAAATGCATCTGCATATCAACCAGAAGGAAATGCTAGCTGTTCAGAATGCTCTGACAGCCTTCAAGAACTTACTTTATCCAGGGCGACTATTGATAAAGACGGACAACACCACAGTTATGTGGTACATAAAGCACAATTCCTGCCAGGAAAGCAAAATACTCTGGTAGACAACCTAAGCAAAAATCTTATGGACCTGCACGAATGGAAACTGGATCCACAAATCTTCCGCATGTTAACACAGAAATGGGGGAGCCCAGACATAGATCTATTTGTCTCTCCCCAAAACTATCAGTTGGACAAATTCTGCACAAGAACTCATCACACAAAAGCATGGAAAGTGGATGCTTTGTCCTTCATCTGGAAAAAACTATCAGTCTATGCCTTTCCCCCTCTGCCTCTACCCTCCAAGGTCTTACTAAACGTCAGACAGGACAAACCAAAAATGATCCTAATTGCTCCGGACTGGCCCCACCAGCACTGGTACCCACTTCTAAGGAATATGTCACTCCTCCTTCCTCTGTGGTACTTGCCTCAAATACCTCATCTACTGATTCAGCAGAACTTTCAAATTCTACATACTCACCTCCAAACTCTGAATATTGCAGCATGGCTGAGCAACGAATTATTCAGGCCACATCTTTCAGTAAACCTGTGATGGATGTCATTTTGGAAGCCAGAAGGCCTAGTACTAGAAAATCTTATGCTGATAAATGGAAGAGATTCTGTGCTTGGAACCAAGCAAAAGGAATAGACACAGCAAAGCCCAATATTCTTCAGATTTTACAATTCTTAACTGAGATGCTTGACAAGGGCCTATCTTTTTCTTCAATAAAAATCCATACCTCTGCCATCTCGGCTTATTACAACACAGTCTCTCCCCTCTTTTCTCATCCACTGCTTAAACAGCATCTCAGAGGGGCCAAAAATGTAAGGCCTCCCAGAAGAACACCAACTCCTGCATGGGACCTCAATTTTGTGCTGGAAAAACTCACCCTGCCTCCTTTTGAACCAGCAGCTACTGCGGATATAAAATTTCTATCTTGGAAGATAGCTTTTTTTTTTGGCAGTCACTTCAGCAAGAAGGGTTTCAGAACTATAGGCTCTCATGGCAGTGGAGGCTTTCATTATATTTTACCCAGACAGGGTGGCCCTCAGGACCAATCATTCTTTTATGCCTAAGGTGGTATCCAGCATGGCTCTTAACCAGACCATTCGCCTGCCAACATTTTTCCCAAGTCCGCAGAACAAGGGGGAGCAGATTCTGCATTCATTGGATGTACACAGACTGCTAAGATTCTACTTAAACAGGGCAAAATCTCTAAGAAAGTCTGAGCAACTATTGGTAGCATTTGCTGCAGGATCAGAGGGGAAGGCTATATCAAAGCAGACTATTTCTAAATGGATAAGCCACTGCAGTCGTTTCTGCTACTTGCACCATGGTAAACCTGTGCCCAAGGGGATCAGATCCCATTCCACCAGGGCTGCCTCTACTTCAGCAGCTTTTCTCAGAGGGGTCCCAACCAAAGACATTCTAGAAGCTGCTACTTGGAGATCTGTTCATACCTTCACAAAGCATTATCATTTACCTCTCTTCTCCAAATCCAGGGCAGGCTTTGCTAATGCAGTCCTGCAGGGCCTTATAGCTACTCCTAATGCTGTTTAGTTCCATCCTCCCATCCATAGCTTTGGGATTCTACCCAAATGTAATGACTGCAACAGTGAAACACGAAGAACATAGTACAGTTGTGTACACTTACCATAAATGTAGATTTTTGAGTGTATTCACTGTTGCAGTCCGGGTTACTCACCCGCCTTCCCCCATTCTATACCTTTTCTTTCCTTCACTATACTCAAAAGCTTCTGTGGTATATTTGCTTTTAGTTGAAAGTAAATTTTATGTTTCTAAAAGTGCATTTATATATTTACAGTTTATGTATATATTTTTGCTCCCCATTTGGGGGGCACCTGACATCTGGGTCAAGAAAAACTAATTAAAATGGCGTCTGCTGCATGTTTTATACCCCTGACGTCATGGAAGAGGAGACAGCAACGAACACAGGACCCAAGACTTTTATTCAGGCCGACTGAGGGCAACCTGCCAGCGGATTACCCAAATGTAATGCAACTGCGACTGCAACGGTGAATACTGGAACATCTACATTTATGGAAAGTGTACACAACTGTACTTTTTGTGTCCCCTATGCCAAACCTGAAAAAGCTCCACCTGGACAGGTGTTCTACCCTGGTTAAGAAACAAGTTCGTAAACCTAGTTTGTAAGCCTAAGTACACTGAGTATGCCTAGCTACACCCTGGACTCCAAGTACTTCACATCTACTTTTAAGGTTTATTTGAATTCAGACATGCATTGGAATTATAAAAAGCTGCATCCCTTAAAAAGAGCATCTAACACTACAGCTGCATGTGCTGCTTTACCCTTTAGGAAAAAAATAACACTGCAGATAAAGGTACATGATGTACATACTTTTGACTGCTACTGCTTTCAAACAAAGCTTTCAAGGCTTACCTTTTTCAGAGTTACAGGTGTTAATACACAAATGCTGAATTTCCAAGATAAAACAGGAAAGAAAACCTTCCTGAATCTCAGGAAATTATTCATTTATCACTGGTTTATATCCCTTTTTACTGGTGGTAATAACCATTTCTGATTCTTAGACAGCCCTGCTCAATAATTTACCTTGAAGATGTGCAGCAGTAAGATGGGCTGTCTCAGTGGCCTAAGATGAACTGTCTCAGTGGTCTACCAGAAATGCTAATGCATTCTGTGGGGATTGCCTATGCTAATTAGCTATGTGTAGTCCCACTGGAATTTCTGAAGCAAGGCATTTACATAGCCAAGCAATTCAGATAATCACTAAGCTGTACGAGTTAGCATGGCTGACCCGAGTAACTAATTTAGCTAAAAGTTTGCATTCACACATTACTTTAAGTAGATGAGATTGAGCTAGAGTAACAGGAAAGTTTAGAAGACAAGTTTATAGGTTCATAGGTTACTACTAGGCTGACTGACTTTGTGGGCCATTTTAAGCCTAGCCAATTAACCCATGTGAGAATCAAACCCTGCATCTTGTGTCTGTAAGGTAAACACCTTAACCATTATACCAACCACCAGTTTTTCTGCCCTAGGTGTGTTTGTGTGCTGCATATGTGTATGGAGAGGGATGAACGGTCTCAGGTGAGTGTGTGCATAAGTGTAGTGGTCGCAGCAGGAGAGTTCTTTAGGGGATTTAGGTGGGGTGGGTGATTGTGTCCATAAGTGTGATCAGGTGACATAGGTACTTTAGTGTGTGTGCTGCCATACCATTAAACTCCCCTAGACTAAAGAACACATTCTGCAAAACAAACAACGGATAACGGGGATTCAAATTATTACTTTACATCACTTAAAAAGTTAATAGAACAGATTTTGCAAAACGCTTATAAGTATGTGGGGCATTAGACATAAGGGACTTAAAGTATTACCTTATAGATCAAATTCAAAGCAGCAAAATGAAATGCACTATTTGCATTCCATTTCTATCGGTGGTTAGTGGCAATTCACATCTTAAATTTGCCTATAATAAAACATTCTTGGCAAAAACAAGACTTTAAAAATCGGCAGTGTCACATGTGTGCTCTCCCCCTTCTAACTTTGTAGCTGTAAGAGACATGGCTTGTGGATGTCTTTTTGGGGGCATCAGCTAATTCTTTCATGCTCTAATGTAATAAATTAACTTGTGTAACTTCAGTTAATTAGGAATATGCTTGTTTCCACTACTACAAGTATTTATTATGCAGAGTTAGACATGTCCTTTTTCTTTCTTCTTTTTTTTTTTTAAATCTGCTGTGGTTCCCCAGTGTAACAGGTGACAGCAAAGCCACAGGACAGCACTATGACAGCAGTAATATTTAATAAATAAGCTAGTGATTCTGCAGTTATTCATTAAATGTTATTTCATCTTAAGTATCCATTCTGTGACTTTTTCCTTCCACCACATTTTGTTGTGTAATTTATGGATATTGGTTCCTAGTAAATCCTTCCCCAAGATGGCATCAGTGTGGTAGGCTTGAAGACATTTGAACTTGGAATGACATGCCAGTTGCATCCAAAATGCTTGGGAAAATTAATGTTTTTTTTTTCTTTTAGTTTTCATACTTTCCCAATTTTTCTTCTTTTTGGAGGTCAATGCAACCAGAATTGGCAACGATTATTTGTAGCCAAGTCAAAGGACAGCTGGAAGGGTATGTCGGATCATTGAACAACTTTGGTCCTTACCACTAAACACTAAGGATATTCTTTCAAGATTACCTTAACTTACTTAAAAGCTTGTTAATATCTGATATTGTTGAATGACTGTAATAGTCCATGAAATATGAAGAACAAAGTCAGGGCAAAATCAGGGACATTTGTGAAGAGTGGAGGTGTTCTCATTTGAGGGGGCCCACTGTACCTCTAAACAGCTCTGCTGAAGACTTCCGAACAAAGCCAGAAGGAACACTAGAAAATATTAAGTTGACTTTTTAAGTCTTACTTGGAGTCATTTAAAATGTTAGTAGAGTAACAGGTCCAAAATCATGATGCAGATTTGGAACAATAAGAAGAATAACACTGTAATGTCTGGCATTGAGTGACCGTAATCGTCCATTGTGTGTGAGAGAGAGAGATGATATATGAGGAGGGGGTGCCGGTGCCACTGTAATGCATGGGTCACCACCAGTGATTACTGCAGGAAAGTGCTGATTAGCACTATTGGTAATCACAGCAGAATTCAGACACGTGCAGATTTGCTGATGACTCTTTCCTCATTGTGGCTCAATTATCTTTGAATCTCATTTTTCACATTTGCTCTTATAGGTCCTTTTTGCCGCTGCCTTACCCCTTGCAGCTGGACATGTCTCCAGATGTGGCCTATTGTTTCACACTAAATGATAAAAAGCAGTATTTCTACTCATAACACTTCACAGCATCTCTTTTGGCTCATTATGAAACAAGTAATGCATTTGCTTGAGTTGGTTTTATATGCACAACTGGTATATTCAAATTAGGTGAGCTTTTCATTTCAGAGGAAGCTGGTCATCCCTAATTCAGTGAAAAACAAATCATGTTAAAGATTTCCTCTAGATGTTACTTTGCCTGCACTGCACTGTCTGTTAATGTAGCTTCAGAACATCTTTAAAAGTATTTTGCACTTGTGATAACCACTTATTTTGTGACATTATTAGTATTTGATCATTATTCATTATTTGCGATCTCATTTCAGCTGGTGATTAGATGGCATTTCACCAGTACTTTTCACTCCATCCACTACATTCTGTTAGCATACTGGATGTACAAATTATCATAATCTGCAGGACACAGTTTTATCTGATTTGTTGTATGTATGCATTTTACTTACCTTAAAGGGAGTATGGCAGTAATATGCTTTTTTGATTCTTTGAACTGTGGTTATGTACTGTATTTATTTATCAAATCACTGTGCAAGTTTACCAAAGCACCTTGAAGCATATGTTTTAGCTTGTGGCAGACCGTTTTTCTATTGAGCAATTAATAGATAATACAAACAGTGCCCAAAATATGGTGTAAAGCTACTGTCATTCTGGGAGGTTTTTTTTTTTTTTTATCCTAATAAAATATGGTACTGCTTGCAGTGCTGCCTGTGTGTAATGCTTCATGAAAAATGTAATACGGTTGTGGTCAAGTACATTACTAATGTATTTTCAGTAAGTGGTCATAAAAGTAAAGCTACTTCTGCTCCTCCTCCAGGAAAATGTGTATACTTAATAGCAGAATTTTATTAATTTACTACATGGTGGTTTGCCATCCTACAAGCAGTAGTATTTTGTTAGTGTAAGGTCACTGAAGGATTACTGATATTACATATAAAGATCATATTTTTGCTTGAACTAAAGAAATCTCCTAGTGACCCCTCTTGTACATGGGGAGTCTTGTGCAGAAGCCAAAGATCTGCAAAACACTGCTGCCAGGCCACTGTCACTCTTGATACGTACAAAGCGACTGCTGGTGAAAATGCTGGCAGTAACTCGGATGTTATGATTCACTATTGCAGTGACTTCTCTTTGAATATTTTCTGTATGGAGACTTCTCCACAAATGCTCTTCCTTGCATAAATTTGATGAGCTTAAAAATGTTTATCCTGCAGGTAGAATTATCGATTAACCTTCCCACTGATATATTTACCCTTGCAGTGAAGTGCCCAGTTTGTGTGTACTGCTTCTCAAAGCATGGTACTTAGTAACTTTTTTTTTTATTGGTTGTAGTATGGTATGCAATCCTACTATGTGTGTAATGTTTTGTACCTGAAATATTGGAACTACAACTTCTGCGTAATGTATTTTTTTTAATTCCTTTGGTTAACTAATTAGTAACAATTTCAGGCATTAAAACTGTTTTTCTGTGTACAGCAGGGTCTGAGGGATTTGGTGTTGGGCCCATAACTGTTTAACTTGTTTTCCTACTTCAGTATGTGGTTCACTTGAACGCATTTAAAGCTGGTTAAAGTAGGCTGTGTTACCACAAATTAGCAAGCTGTTTTAACAATCTGTAGAAAAAATTGGCTTAACAACATGGTACTCTGGCTTTAAGCTGGCATTTAACTTAAGTATTTAATATTGTATTTTGACAGCTATGGTAATATCCCTTTTGATATGTAAATGTTAACTCATTTGAAATGGATCTAGGAGCTTCTGTAGCTAAACCTTTAGGTTTTGGCAACAATACTGACCGTATTAGATCATAGCATTAACATGTGTGACCTAAATATGAGAACATTTTACTGTTGTGACCCATTGTTTTTGGTGGAATTCATCAGGGTCATCGGTGAGTTACTGAGCACTGTCCTTTAGTCTTGTACTTACAAAAGTGTACAAGAATGAATTCTCTGTCCGATTTGATTTGCAGAGAGCTACTACACAGACCAGCCTTGAGCAGAGTTGTATGTTGGCCAGGAAGAGAAAAAGTTGTTTAGCATGTAGGGTGCCTTATGCTGAGGATTTTTTTTAACCATTTTTACCAGATATAACTGTACATAAGTTTGACATAACCACAAGTAGAGAGAGTTGTAAATTTATTGTAATGCACAGTTATACTAAGGAGAGAGATGCGCTCATTGTCCCAGGACTGTGAAGTGAACTTCCTTAAGGGGAATGGAGACTCAAGGCTGCTGTTTCCCACAAAAATAGATTTATGGATGGTTAGTCAAACCTTTATTGATAATGTCAGGGAGTCCTCATTCCATAATTGTTAATTTAGCCCAGAATGAGTGTATGTACGTATCAGCTTGTTTATGATGGAATTAATTTTGGCTGTTGAGTTTTTACCCACAGCATACATACAGTTGTTATACTGGACAAGGCCAGCAATTTTAACTTATGGGTGTCACTGAAACGTAATGGTAATTGCAGCATTGAATTTCACAGCATTGTCTTATTTTAGTTTCCTTAGGATCATTATGTATCTCCTTAAGCTGGTTGTAACAAAGATGAGGTAAACTTGCATATTTAAAGGTTGCAGCTTATTTATTTAAGTGGGTTTTTCACATACTCAAGATTTCATTTTAAGCTTTTTTTAATGCTACTGCCTTTTGCGTTACAGTGGGGCAGCTGTTACTGCACTTAGCAATAGGAAACTTTGAAACTTGAGAAGCAATGGCTGGAAAGGAGCAGCGATCCTTCTCCATGAATTCATGTTAAAATGAAAAAAAGTTCTCAACGTGTGGTATAAGCAAAAGATCTGCTGTGATGTAAATTTCCATATAAAAATTTGTTCTCTGTAATTTTAGGTTTGTAAAGAAAAGCAACGGTTTGAAAAGCTGCTGGAATATTTCAGTAATGATGACAGCAACATCGACTTCATGGTGAGAATCTCCTGGATAATCGCAAATGATTTTCATTGTGCATAGTGAAGCAGGGTATCATGACTGAACTGATGTCTGTAATTTTTGCTTTGGTTGTAATTATAACTGCATTTCAAATAATGGGAACTTAAGCACTCTTGTGTGCATTTCAACATTCTGCTATGTAAAACTTCACTGGGAGTTTGGCATACAGTGAGGAGTGAATCTTTGAAAGACATAATTATAGCTTGCCTACAGTATAGCAGTCATCCGGTTCTTGGTCAGTGTATCTCTGTATCAGGAACATACTGTTTCTTTCCTAAGAAGAGTATTATTTTACCATAGGCTCAAATGTTTTTGTAATCGGACATTACCACAGTTTGACTTAATGCCTTCTTATGTTACTTTGTCTGTTTTTCAGCTTTGACAAAAATCTTGCCAAACAAATATGACAGTCTTTTTGGAGTGAGTGGGGGAGTGGCATTAGATGCAACTTTATTTACATTTTAACAAGGCTTTTAGTAAAGAGCCAGCGAGATTCTGTCAGCAACAGTAGTGATCTGACAGCCTCATAAGGTCTGGATCAAATGGGGGCAAGCAAGCTTCCCTTTCCTAGGGGGGAATTGCCTTACCAAAGTAGTGTCCTGATGAGCCAGCGCCTCAGTGAGACAGAAAGTCAGGCTTATGGATATGGGAGGAATTCCTGTACCTTAGCAGTAACTCTGGGGTGAGACAGAAAGGCATGCATATGGCTGTCGTAGCACGTGTGATGTAACAGCATGCATTACACCCCTTGTACATTAAGTATCAGTCCTGCTGAGACCAGTCAAGGACTACAGAGTATAAAAAAAACACATGGTCCCTGTAATCAGGTAGTGACTACAGTGTTCCATCTTAGTCACCCAGTCAATGGGACATCATGTAATTAATCCCCTGTGCAGCCTGGAGAGCAGTGGTTAGTCAGCAGTGTTTTCTTCATGCTATGCTATGCTTATTTACAATTGTAAGGCTTTTCATAGCAGCTGTTCATCATTACAGCTTCAAACATCTGATCGTTAGAGCTTCTTCAAAGAATTTCTTCAGGAGGGTAGGTCTTACCCTTCCAAATTCACCAGTACTTCTTGAAGACAAGCTGCCCTTAAAGTTTTCATATCCAGTGCATAAATTGTTTGATACCAGAACATAACACACACATTTATGAGTTTTATTTAAAGTTGATTAACGTTGCAAGTTATTAAAAGCACTTCCTTCTTGTGTAACTGTAAAACATGCTAAGAAAAGGGGCCATGGTAAGGTGTCTGTCTACTTTTAAAAAGGAGAAGATAGAAGGGGAGAAGAGAAAAGTAACATAAGGAAGTTGTATGGGGGGGGGGGTGAATAAATAAAAGTACTCCTCGAGCTGCATAAAAGCAGTAGTGGCACCTTCTATATCTCTCAACCCTGGGACACACCTTGCTGATAGTAAAGGTTCACAGAGTCATCAGTATCAGTCTGCTAACAGATGAACTCAGACAGCCTTCACTAAGACCTCTGCCTGGACCAGTTCTTAAAAGTTCATGAGCTTCCCAGACAAGAACAGTAATCAGAATCTTATTCCTGAACTGACAAAGGACTTCTGGTGAAGTAAGCTTAATGGAGGGAAAGCAGATGCCACCAACGTCAGTACTCTTAATTTCCTAGCTTAGTTTTCCCAGTTGATTTGATTATAAATAATTTTCTCCAGGGAAAGGTAGATAACAGTTTGATGGAGAATATTTTAGAGTCTTGCTGCTTTGCAGCCGGCAGCATAAGACTGTGTGTAGGTACTCTCCTGTTAAGGTTGAGAAAGACCCTTCACCCATACTGAAAGGTAAAAGGAAGAGAGCTTCATCCTATTACCCTCACAAGAGGAAGAAGAATTTTATTATATAATTGAGATTCTGTTTACCTCAGTCTTGTTTACTTTCTGAAGATATAACTTTTGAGGGAGACAGTTATACATTGGGATACTTCGGATGACTTTTTTTTTTGGGGAGGTGTAGTTAATTATATGAACAAATACTTTGGAAGGCCTACTAGTGACTTTTTATCTCTTAAAAAGCAGATGAAATGATGAGGAGAAGTAGGTTTAACTGTCTGTATCCTCACTGTTGTGTACATTTAAAGACCCTTGTCAGCCAATTCAGTCCACCTTTTCCTAACAACCTAAGACATTGGGAGAGGGACGTGAAAGCTGTGATGTTGTAGTTATTATATGGTAGGGATTTGTGTTGACAGCTCATAACACTTCTCTTGACCAGAAAGTGTGCTGGTTATTTGCAAGTGAGTGTTTTCAAACACGTTTGCACTCTGGCAGGCATTTCCCCACCCCCACAACCACAGTCCAAGAGCTACAGCCTCAGACATCGTGCACCCCCAGGATAAGGTGAGCTGGTGTCAGTATTTTTACAACATCCTGATTACACTGGCTTGACTACCCAAAGGACCTGACAGATTATATCACTATAGATCTATTCTGTATAATAATTTAAATGTCTGGTCATGCAACCCACTCTGATGTCAGGGCATTACCAAAAGAAAATGATTTTTTGACAATACTTCCTTTTGAAGAAAGTCAAGGGTAGATATGGGAAGATAATTTTTACTTCAAGCCTCTTGCATTCACTAGTTCCAGATTGGGTTCTGATTTTATATATATATATATATATATATATATATATATATATATATATATATATATATATATATATATATATATATATAAAGCGAGAGAGAGATTTGTGTATTTTTAATATATAAAGGAAAAAAATGCAATGCTGTTAATTGGAAGAGAAGAACCCTGTAGTTAAGTGTCTGTTCTTGTTACCAGTAGGCACTGAGATCTGCTACTGCTGCATCCCTTCCCACAGTCATTGTAATCGTAATAAAATTATAGTAAAAAAGAAAGTGAATGGATCACTGCTATACCTAGTGTCCTGCTAGTAAAAATAAAAACTGTTCCTAAAGATACTGATACCTTGTATTTGCTTTTCTTCCTTTGTTATTTTTGGATTTATGAGCCCCAATATAGGTCCGTGACGTGCACTTTGTGTGGCATAGATAATTGGAGAGCAATGAAAATATCACAGATTTTTTGTGACCCTCATCTATTTACCAAGTTCAAATTTGATTAAACAGAAGTCAAAAGCCAAGCATTCATTCAAACTGTGCCCTGCTATAAACCCTTGTACTTTTAAACTTAAATATTATCACTATTGGTAAAGTGAACAGTCATGCCCAAGAAAGTTCAGATGTATTCTGAAATGTGTATCTGCAGTCATGCGCCAGACAGGCGAGAGCTACCTGTCCTTTAACTGATGATTGAATCTGTGCAGTGCACCTCTAGTGCCCAGCAACACGTGTCAGATTCAGCAACAGTCAAGTTGAAGAAGCAAAAACAGTCAGCAGCTGCAGCAGAAAGAAAGTGATGGGGCTTGGATTGGAAGCAAGCAGCAAAGCCACCAGCACCAACAATGTCACTGTATCAGAAGCAGGGTTTGCATAGTCAGAGCAGCTCATGACCAGCTGTAGTTCTGATGTCTGACCCAATCCTCTGTTGAAAGACATGCTGTACATCATTTTTTTAGCCTGTGAGATGGCTTGCACTACAAGCTAGACTACAAGCTCATTCTTGCAGTTCCTGATTGAAATGAGATAACTGGAGCAGAGACAATTCAAGTCCGTGTTCATTCACTTGCTACTTTGGTTGAAGAAGTTTTTACTGACTCTTGACTGCTCAGTAAGACAGTACCGATTATCCAGTGGCTTTTTAAAGTCTGTCTGTCTGTCTGCTACAGGTCCATTTTGACCCATGGAAGCTACAGAAGGTGTCTTTCTCCCCATCACTCATTGGCTGTACAGTTGAACCAATGCAAGAGCAGGAATCAAAAGCCATTTAAGATTAAACTGGAATAGTGGAGCAATGTAGATATGCAAATGTCTGCGTTACGATATTTGAGTACTGTTATATACAATTGCTGTGATAGTTTACTACTGCTTTATCTGTGATAGAACTGTCTTTAAATTCATGGGCTACCCAAGTTATCTGGTATATCACTAAGTAAAGTTTTTTTTTTTATGTCAAGGGCTTCATATGCGAATGCATAACAGTTGCCTGAGCCTTTTTTACTACACACTTTGTACCTGTGTAAATAGTGTAACGTGCTGCTACTCTTAAACCCAATACCCTTCCTGCCTGGGTGATAATTTATTATTTCAGTTACTTTTTACAGCACTTCTCATTCCCCTCTCAGAGACCTTAACGTAATAATTGTTTTTGTCTCCATCTTTTCATTTAGTGATCGCTGTCCCTGTGAATGGGTTCACTCTCAGTCCCCCCACTTGCTGAATCCTTGGCCATTGGCCGCACCTGCAGTGAAGAAATCAGCCCCAAGGACTCAAGGGCTTTAAAAAGAAAATAAGTTACTGTAGGTGTCTAGCTACGTTTCCCTCTGTCTGCTACTGTAGAAAGTACCTGGTCTAAAGCAGAAATAACTGACTCTACCCACAGCTAGGGACAGCAGCTGCACCCCCACCCCCATTTGCTGTAAATACATTCCTCAGTTAACGTTTTATTTTTAGTTATCAATAAACCAAGGTAAAGCTCTAAGCGAAAAAAGGGTAACCCAGTAGATGCACTGGAATTGCCCACTTGTAAAATAGAGGCAAAAAGGTACTTAAACTGCTACTTTTTGTCTGCTTCACACTACGTATCTACCAGAAAGGACACAACTGAAGTCAGGTCTATAGATTGTTTTTTTTCCCTACTAGATTCTAATAACTCCTAACAATTTGGCTATTTAGACACTTACCCTGCAATCTTTAGTTTGGGGGGTTCTAGACCGCTCAGTTCACTACTCTCATTCCGCTCCCCTCCCTGCCCCTATTCTCACCCACCCCCAGTACCTCTACATGTATTCTTAGCCTTAACCCCACCCCTAATTGCCAGCAATTAGGCTACACCACTACTCACCCCCTCCCTACATCCAACACAGTCATGCTACTACCCAATATAATAACAATCCTAACCTGCGTAGTTCTAGCTCACATTACATCCTGCCAATTCTCCACAGTCACATGCCCCAACAACTTCCACTGTACTCTCTCAACACCTTCCCTCAAGCATTTACACTATAACTACACAATCCTTGTCACCAAACCCATCCTCCCAATACCGACACTCCGTTACCAAACACCTAACACACTCAAAAATAAAATATCCCTATGATATACCATAAGCAATTTACTATGTATATAAAACATATCCTAAACACACTCTATAAACTAGCCCTCGTTGGAGACATCCATCCAAACCCTGGTCCTTCCAAATCCAACCCAACCACAAACCCTAGTCCAAGCAACCCCCCCCCCCCACAACTCAACTCCTAGACAACAAGAAAACAGACCTACTTATAATGTCCCTAAACATCAGAAGCATATGCAGTATAAAATCCAAGAACTACATGCCAGCTTAAGCATATATTCCCCAGATATTCTCTTCCTAACTGAAACCTGGCTCAAACCTCGCATCAGAAGTGAGGAAATACTTCCACCTGAGTACAACATCCTTCACATAGACAGATTGTCCAAAAAAGGAGGTGGTGTAGCATTGGGGTCTACTTCAGTAGACTGACAGCTCACTTAACCGAAAAGCACAATAACGACACCAGACGACCGACAGCACAGAATGCCGAAATGCCAGAATAGTGACATAGAATTTCACCATGTTCCCCACATGCAGCAGTTGCCTAGCAGAGTCCAGGAAGTCTTGCTGGTAAGGCTAAACAGTGAGATTGTGATACAGTGAAGATTGGGAAATATCACTGTAGTGCTATCTTGGAGTTGGTATATATAAGTAAGGGGGGTGTGGGGGGTGCAGCCCCCCACATGAGTACATTAGTTTATACTGTAGTTTGTGTAAGTATTTGTTTTGTATAGGTTTAATTGTTTTATGTAGGTATTGGGTAGGTTAATGGGATGTGCAAGTTACGTGGGTAATGGCGTTATGGGATGTTGAGGAGTAGTGGGATGTGTGTGATTTGCAAGTACGTTCTTGTTTGTTTTAGTTGTGAAAATTTAGTTTGTGTGTGTAATTTTGTGTAGTAGTGTGTAAGAATGCTTGGTGTGGTTTATATTGATGTTTCTGTGTGTGTTTTGTGAGTTGGTGTTATGGTGTTCAGTAATGTGGACTGTCTGTATTGTGTGGTGTCTGTGTTTTGGTGTGGGCATTTTGGCTGTCAGGTTTGTGTTGTGTCGGTGTAGTGTATTAGGGGATCTCTAGCATTGATATTTAAACACCACCTCAATATTCAACTCCTTAACTCATCTGCCCCTCACTACAACAATGAAGAAATCCTTTATGCCAATAGGATGATATTTATGCCAATAGGATGATATTTCCCACCAGGGCAAAATATTACACCCCTAGAAAATCTTCTGAGCTGGACTACTGTATCTGTACCCCCAGGAAACCATCATTCTTGGTGACTTTAACATCAACTGGCTATCTTGTAATAACAGTCTCCCAATCATTCACCTTAATCTCCATGGCTTCACTAAGCTCATTCAATCCCCTACCCGAATCAACAAAAACTCTAACAATCCTACCTTACTTGACTAGATCCTAGTCAACAAAGCCCCTCACACTTACCTAGCAGGCTGCTAACCTGACAGTCTTAGTGACCACTCCCCCACTTTCCTAATTCGGCACCACACAAACAGTCTGAAGCCCATTATCCACAGGCAAATACGGAACAAGTCCAACTTCAACCCCAACTCCTTCATCTCCTCCTTGCAAAAAATGAACTGGTCATCACTAAAATACCTTAGCCTAGATGAGGCTGTCCACTTCTTCAACAGTACCTTCCTCTCCATCTTAAACACCCATGCTCCTGTAAGAAATGCCAAAGTCAGATCCAGGAGTGCCCCATGGTTACAAAAGACCACCAGAACCCTAATGAAATCCAGAGATAAGGCCTGGGAGCACTGGCGACTAACGAAAAATAACTCAGGCAGTCATTCCTTGAAATGTGCAAGAAGCCAAAAAGCACATAAAATTAGACAAATCCCTCAACTATAAATCCACCCTAAACTCTACCAACCACAACCCTAAGCAATTCTGGTCCACTATTAACACTATCCTCTACCCAGGGAAGGTTGATACCCCCCAGCCATCCATTCCCCCCTCCTCCAGCAGTATTGCTGTATCCTTCAACAAACACTTCACTGAAATTATAACATCTCTAAACAAACACTTCCCTACAACAGCCCCCCCAACTCCTAACCCTAAACCCCGACTCCTCTTTTCTTTACCTCAGTATCTACCTCCAACATATAAAGACTATTGTCAAAACTTAAACCCACCAAACTTACTGCTGACAACCTCCCCTCTGAATACTTGAAAATTTCAGCTGATACACTAGCCTACCCAATTTCAATTCTAATCAACCATTCCATAACAGAAGGCTATGTTCCCTCAATATGGAAAATATCCCACATCATTCCCCTCCACAAAGGTACCCCCTCCACCGACCTCCCCAATTACCGCCCCATTGCTGTCCTCTCCCCTCTCTCAAAGATACTTGAAAAATGTATCAACACCCAGGTCTCCAGCTACCTCCTAGCTAATAATCTCCTCTCCAAAACCCAACATGGTTTCAGGTCATATATCACTACCTCCGCTCTGCTGTCCTTCAACACTATACTTCATCACAAAAACAATGGCCTCTTCTCTACTGCTGTATTTCTGGCCTTTAACATGGTATCTCATGAGCTACTACTCTCACCAACCTCCTCTTCTCACAATCAGCCTGCAACTGGTTCCACAGCTATCTACACAGACACCAGCAATTAGTAATTTGGTACGATAACATATCACCTCGCCTCCCAGTTACTCTTGGAGTTCCCCAGGTGTCTATCCTTGGCCCTCAGCTATTCTCACTTTTCACTAACAACCTACATACTGCCACCACACAAGCATCTCTTATACAGTACGCAGATGACTCTACTCATCTGCTCTGCCCCCACTCTACCAGAACTACAACAAATCACATAGGAATCATTCTCTTCTGTGGAAAGCTGGCTATCCAATGCTCCGCTCCTACTCATCCCAAGTAAGACAAAACTTCTCCTGTTCCAACCTTCCAAAGCCACCCAAAACACCCCCCACTTCAACATTCTTGCCAAAGGCACTACCATCATCTCTCCATCAGAACACACAAAATTACTTGGTATAGAAATAGACAACAAACTTAGATTTGACACCCACATATCTCACAATAAAAAAAGTTCACAAGAAACTTGGTGCATTATATCGAAGCCGCCAATTCCTAACCAAGGCGGCTAGAATCTCCATAGCCAATTCCCAGCGAATCTCCACCCTACTCTGTGCATCCCCCATACTTACTAACCTTAAACAGACAGACCTACACAAGCTGGATGCTTGTTGCAACAAAATTGCTAAATTTGCCACTGGAACCTCCTACCGCAGCCATCATTGCATCTCCCTTAAAAAACTAAACTGGCTAGAACTCCCACAACTCCTTCACTTAATCAACTTACCCTCGCTCATAAACTTATTAACCACCCCCTTAACATTCCTTCCCTTCAAACCCTTCTCCAACCCTATCACCCCACTAGGCCCCTAAGATCAAGCAACAAAGATGAACTCACTGTTATCAAACCCAAAAACACAGCAGGAGAAGCCATATTTTCATGTACCATATCTAAACTTTGGAACAATCTTCCACCCTCTATAACTACTCTACCTTCCAGCAGCCTTTTCAAGACTGCACTCAAATTCCACTTAAATTTTTACTGGCTTTGTCCTTGTTCTAATCCAGGCTAACACCCCCACCTAGACTCTTAACCCAACTATACTACCGCCACTACTAACCACAGTCAGAAATAGCTAGTTGTCTTTACATACTTAAACATCTTGTGTGACAGCTTTGTTATTAATATTATAAATGACAAGAAACTATCTTAACTTGCAACATTTACTGTATATACTGTTGATAATCAATATCTTGTTATTGTATTAAAGCCAACAACCTGTAATGTTGTTTACTATTGCTGCAACTTTGTTTCTCTATTTATCATGTACATGATGTGGAGCTTTTTTCCCCGGGCATCTGCTGGAAAAGGACCTGCGTCCAGTCGGAATTTCCTGGTAAATGTAAATAAATAAAATAAATGTTGTGACCTTAAAGTCAGAATGCTGTGTGAAATGTGGAATGGTCGAAATGTGTGTACCTGAATCAGTACGTGTTAATGTTTTGTGATTGCAGAATTGCCCATGCATTTTAATGTGTTTTTCTTTTGTGTCTGCATTGCCTTTCAGCATATACATGAGTTTGACTTGCATACAAGCAACTATGGTAGGCTTATTTGACTGACTAGTTGTGTGCTTTTTTATGAATGGGAAATCGGGGCATCCAGTAACAGGAGAGGCCCTTTCCATGCAGTTAATCAACTACACGTTTTTCTGCTGAAATATAACATAGCGATCTACAGGGAAGTTGTGCCTCACTCTTGCCAGGTCAACTGCTGCTACTGCAGCTTTCTTTAGAGGTGTGTCTGTGAGGCTGCCATTTGGTCATTCATATGTACTTTCTGAAAGACATTACAAACTAGATGTCCAGTCTAGCAGAAGAGCAGCTTTCGTTACTGCATTCCTTCTGGGAGAACTGTAGATTAGCTCTCACCTTTGTAGAGTCTAGAAGTTGCACTGTTTTGTACTCTTCCAGAATGTGTGTGTGTGTGTGTATGTGTATTTGAATGCATTTTAAATCCTACCGTAGCAGTCCTTTTGATGGATATAGTGTCCTTCTGTGACAACTTAGTCTAGTGGTTTTGGTATGAATGGGACCATTACTGAAGGATAGGCTTCCCGCCACCTGCTGTCATGGTTCTGTGTCCGTAGTAGGCCTTGTAGCCATCATTCCTATTAGATCATAGTTTGTGTATACAGTTGTGGTTTGATAGTCAATGCATTTCAGTAGTAGTTGAGTATTGTGTGAATTATGCTGTTCGCCTCTGTTATATTTGAGTTTGCATTGGTTTGTATGTTTTGCTTCCATTAAATAACATCTTTAGCATGCCACAGTAGGATTTGTTGGTGTATTTCTTTGTCTTACTCTTCCACTGCACATGTGTGTGCAAGTTGCTCTGTTTTGTGGCTGTGCTGCCTTCTAATGGCCATAGCTTAGAAGTGCATCTTTTCAATCTGAATGATGTCCAGCTGTTTAAGGTTCTGGCTTAAGGCCAGCATCTACATCCGGTTAAGAGTTCCACTACACACAAATGAATCCTGCAGTAATGATAATTTTTTTTACTTCTACTGTCACACTGAACTGTGTCAGCACAGTTATACTTTCCAGCTTCAAAGGATTCCTTCCAGAGCCCAGTGCATTTTTTCATGGTATTAAACCAGCTTGTCATTTTTCTTTCAACTTTTGTTTTGTATGGAAATGAACTGTTGCTGGCTAGGCCATCGGCCCTCTTTCCATTGAGTAAGCAACATGTGTAAAATGATTTTACAGTTCTTCAGTGTTTTGACTGTAGTCACTTGAAGGGTTGGTAACATAAAAATTGTCTAAGATACCCAATGAAACAATGTAGAGTCCATTCTGACTGGAGTAATATCAGCCCTCCTGCAAAAATATTATATCTAGCTCACTTGATAAAATTGTGCAAGGCCCCTTCTGCCTAGAACAGTCTCAGTCCTGTTTATGCTTTTCTCAAAATAGTAGAGAATTTCCAGTTTGACACTGGAGGCCTTTTGCATTTTGGCACAAGAATTTTTCTAATTTCAGTACTCTGTGTGCATACTTCTTCCACTGCGTACCCTTAACCACTTTGTAGCCCTTCCCCTGCCTTGATCCAGATGTTGATGCATAAACTTTTCCTTTAATTTGATGCCTAAAATTCTTTGGTGTTCCTGCAGTTATCAGATTGCAGTTCTAGGTTCATACTGGTAGTTTCTGTACTGATTTGAAAAGAGTGCGATGATTTGTTGCCATAAGTGTTGGTGCTTTAAGGTGGCGACCCATAAGAAAATAAAAGAAAAGCTTATGGACTTCTTTAACTGTTTCCCAGTTGTGACTGTGGTGGGTACCACTTACAGCTGTGGGTCACTGCAGGAATGACCCAAGAAGGTAAAGGAGTCTTGACACCAGACATCTGCCATTTATTCTTCCATTACCAAATGAACTCTGGAAGTATGATAACAACCAAAAAATAAAAAATAAAATCCAAATACATGGATGATTCTGATGATAGTTTCCATTCTTGTTTGTCTGAAAAAGATGTAACAGTTAATAATAATGCATATAGTAGATTAGATACATCTGAAGTAAAGGTTAAAAGTCATTTTGTTCCACCATTTTTACATGAGGGTATTAGAAATTTTGCAGCAATGATTGACTTTGCTATAGAGTCAATATATAATAATTTTGAAGCTAATAAACACAATATTGTGTATAATTTGAGTAAGCTGGAATGGCAGGCTTTACAAACTTTAATAATCAGGAATTAATAATAAAACCAGCAGATAAAGGTAATAAAGTGGTACTAATGCATTATACCCAGTATGTTCGAATGTGTTTAGAACATCTAAATGATAGTGAAACTTACAGTAAATGTGATATCAAAATGTATGAAAAAGCAGTAAAACAGTTTGATATACTACAAAAGGGATTTCGGTTAGGATATTTTACAAAGGATGATATAACTAAGAAGTTTAAGACACAGAATTGTGAAATAGCTCTATTTTACTGTTTACCGAAAGTGCACAAAAATGCCCATTATTCTCCAGGGCGTCCCATTGTATCAGCGTGCAATTATTTTTTACATAATATGGGCATTTTTCTTCATAGTTTTCTATATCCATATGTTATTAAACAAACATCTTATATTAAAGATAGTTTTGAATTTTTAGAAAAAATATCTTCAATTGTATGGACACAAGACATGTATTGGCTAACAGCAGATGTGAAAAGCTTATATACAAGTATTAGACATGAATATGGTTTAAGAGCATTGGAGAAAACGTTAGGAGATAGTCCACAGTCTTTTTATATTATAGAATTAATGGAATTTTGTCTTAAAAATAATAATTTTTATTTTGATGGTCAGTTCCATCAGCTAAACGGTACAGCAATGGGGGCAGGTTTTGCCCCTATGTATGCGAATGTATTGATGAACTCTTTTGAACTAGAGTTCTTATACCAGATGGAATTTTTTAAAAAATATGTGATAAAGTATTTTCGTTATATTGACGACTTGATTTTTGTGGGTAAGGGAGGAAGACAGGAAGTATATAGTTTTAAAAAGAATTTGCAAGAAAATCAGTTTGGTTTAAAATTTGATGGCTTTCAGTTGGGCAAAGAAGTGAATTTCTTGGATTTAACTTTGGAAGGTAAAGAGAATGGCAAAATTGCCACTAAAATATATCGGAAATTTGAAGATAGTCTACATTTTTTGGATGGACATAGTTACCATCCTTCACATCTTATGAAATCTTTACCATATGGAGAGTTTACAAGGGTGATGAGATTGTGCAATAACACTAATGAAGTGGAGATAGAGTTAAAAAAAACTTCCCAGTTATTTATTAGCAGAGGCTATGATGTAAAAGAAGTGGAATTGTCTCTAAAAAGAGCAAGAGAAGACAAAGAATATATGGAGGGGGTTAGAAAGAGAAAAAGGAAAGAAGGAAGTAAATATTTAGATCGAAAACAAGATTTAAAGTGGCCAGATAAAATGTATATGGTTCTGATGTATGATTTAATAGCAGAACAAGTTAAACAGGCAATACAATTATATTGGTCTTCTTTATTTGAATATAAGGACTTGCTAGAAATATTTCCGAAAAATGTTATATTTTCTTATAAAAGAGGTAGAAACCTTAAAGATATGTTGGTACATGCTAGATATTTCAGGCCTAATGTTAATTTAAAAATAGAAATGAAATCAATGGGAACTTACCAGTGTGGAAAATGCATTTCTTGCCAGTATATAAGTAAAACATTTGAGCGTATAAATGGTAAATGCTTTAAATCAAGTGGAAAGTTCTCATGTAATACAGAAGCAGTGGTGTATGCATTAAAATATCCATGTGGATTATTCTATATAGGAGAAAGTAAACGTGCTTTCAAAGTTAGACTCCAAGAACATATAAGGGATATAAAGAACAAAAAAATAGAAAGTCCCCTTGCAATGCATTTTAAAGACCATCATAATAGTGAACCAGAAGGTTTGTTGGCAACAATTTTAGAACATATAACAGTAGATAATAATGATGAAGTGATTAAGCAAAGACTTTTATATAAAGAGACTGTTTTTATATTGAAATATGGAACAATGACACCTAGTGGTATAAATGTGGACTGTAATCGGAAAGTTTTTTTGTAAATTAATGATTAATTGCTTAATTGTTTGATTGTTTTAAGATTATATAAATACTTAAGAAATGTTTTTGAAATCATTCTCCTTGAAGGCATGAGCCGAGGCGCTAGAGAGATTACCAATAAACCAGTGTTGAACTCTGGAAAGTAGCCTGATGCCCTATGTGAGTTGGAAGCTTCCTCTGGCTAGTGAAGAGTTGAGCTCAGACCCTTCATCAGCTAAAAACAGGAAAACTCAAGAGTTTTTTCCCAGAAGATATTTTGAATGGGAGAATGCAACCCAGCCCAGGGTGTCTACACCATCTCTCCTAGTTTACAGCATCTTGAGCATATCATCAGCTCTTCCTGTGCTTATGAAACTTATGTCTCCCAGCATAAGCTTGGTGGTTAAGGACTGTGAACATTTTTCCTGTTGATTTGTACAGCATTTACTGGCTTGAAACTGATGAGTGTCTTGTTGATCCTTCTGCTCTATTTGAGTTAATTAAATCTGCCAAAATGTTAAGATATGTATATCAATTCTTTCTCAAGTGGTGAGGGCTATTTGCATTGTAGTGAGAGTAAACCTTGTGGAGCATTAGCGGACACCAGCATTACGCCTTATACAGACCATTGAAGGTCATGGCACCCCCTTTGGTTTGCTTTTATTTTTAAGCATTATAACAGGGAAGTATTGAGCATCTGAGGTACTGGAGAAGAGCACGACATCTTTTCCTGGAGATAGTGGTTGCGAGATGGTGGCAACTACACAACAATCCTTTAGTCCTCAGAAAAAATTCTGAGGATCCAAAAATCCTTACAGCTGAGACAGCTAAGCATAATGAGACCTCACCTTGCTGTTTTCCATGTCAGTGAGTTTCTGTTTTTGGAGAAACTTTTGAGCTGAAGTCCATAATTGGCTGGCCATGCTACTCTTCAGCCTTCCTCCCAGAAGTGGTTTAACCATTGTCTGTAAAAGAAGGATGAAGAGACCCTGGGTCATCCCCTCCCATGGAGCCTGTCCTTAATAGTACTATTCATGTACTCAAACATCCAGATATCGTTCTTTCCATAAACTTCATAGAGTGCTAATGTCTTAGCTGACTGACATCCTGACCTGGGCCCAAGGACAGAGATAATGTGACCTCTCTTGTCCAGCATAGATCCCAGAGATCACAACATCCTCAAACTTTAACCACCAGTGAAGAGCCTGAGATAGCATAGCAAGATGATTTTCTTATCTGCCATTTTGAGGCTTATGCCTCTCTGCTGTTTGTCTCATATATTCAAATTCTAGTCCTCCCCATTTGGCAAGGCACGGGAAAAGTTTGTAGACCTGCTTGAGTTTGGAATTAAGGAAAATCTGGCAGAGACCTTTATCACTGAGAATATAATAGGCTTTTATGTAGTATATTGTTATATTTCTGAATTTGCTGATGCAGTAGCTAGGGCAGTAGGTTAGTAATATGGTTTCTGTAGATGATGTGCTCAGTCTTTCTTCTTTAGCTAACAAGGTCAGACAGGCCATTCTGGCTGCATCTGTCTGGGGTGAAACTCTCTTTGGCCTGATCTTTTAGGGTCTGTTTAAGGACCTTCAGAAGAGATAATGGGCACTGTTACTATGGAGATTCATTGCAAATGCCCTCAGGCCCCTATCCCCCTCTTCCAGTCCTCCTCATGGTTCAGATAAGCTATTGTGTAGTACTTGAACAAATAGGGCAGTATGTCCCTTTGTTCTCTCTGGACAGAGAGGCAATGCGTGTCTGGCACTGGCTCGTAGAGAGGAACAGCACGCCTAAGAGCTGTTCACATCTCATGGAAGTAAACATGTCGGCAGATTTTCTAAGCTAAAGCTCCGTTCCAGTCCTACTGTATTTGAGGATTCAGGAAACCTGCCTCTGAGTCTTCCATTATTAATACTGAGAATATAAACCTATTCATTTCAAGTTCTGCTCAGTTTAGCAGGGAAGAGGGAGTTTGGTTGGGTGCATCCTCTTTGTGTGTCAGGGAAGGCATCCTCATGCTTTTCAACCATCTCTTCCAGTTTAGGACCTTCATTTCAACATTCAGAGAATAAAGACCATTTGTTTATCTGTTTGTTATCCATGGTATTAGAGCACTGATTGACATGGACCATTTTCAGACTAGCACAGGGTACAAATAAGAAAATAAGATGTACAGAAAAATATGTAGAAACTTTGTAGATAAATTGTTAATGAAAACCTATGGATATATCTGAAATGTCCGATATTTCAGCTAATCATTAAAGATGGTTTAACCTCATCATTCGTTGGTAGTTGCGAAGGGTGCTGTTTCAGACTGGATTACTATAGTACAGGAAATTCTCCCACTACAAGTCATGGTAGTCCCCCTCAGTTTGAGTGACAGCCTGTCGTACCTCAGACCACCCATTACCTGACTGTTTACTTGGATCCTTTACTTCTGCTTGACATCAAGGTTAAAATGTTGGCGGTGATTGAAACTGTGTCATCTGACGTGAACTATTAAATATTAGAGTTTCTCCAGTTGGCAAAGCGGTATCCTCTGCTGCCTCACTTAGCATCCAGCTGACTCTGGCCCATCTCAGTTGCCTGTTTAATTGGATCTCTGTTATTCTGTGAACAAGATGCTGGCTTTTAACATTTATAGGTTCATAAGTAAGTACTAAGCTAGCTGCCCTTGTGGGCTGTTTTAAGCCTAGCCAGTTTCCCCTTTCAAAGGTGAGAATCAAACCCTGTACCTTGTGTCTTAGAGGTAAACACTTTAGACTTTATACCAATCCATAACCATTCTTGTGTGAGACCGAACTGTGGCACAGCTGGGTGCTCAAGCCTTTTTAAAAGGGGATTTTGCATCTTTACCTGCACTTGAATGGTCACACTTTTCTTAAGAGTGTTTTGCATCTATGTCTTCTGAAGAACCCTCTCTCCTCCATAGGTCTTAAATTTCATGGTTAACAGGTTTGCCTGCCAACTATTCAGACTGGCTGATTCAGCAGTTCTGCTGTTTCTGTTTGGGAAGATGCTGCTCTTAGTGCCAGGCACGTATGTTCATTGAATTTTAATGCTCCCTACTCTCTTCTGTAGGGAAACCCTTTTTGGCTTTTGATAAGGATTGTTTGTATCCTTCATGATTAAGTTATATTTTCAAAAATGTGATGTCAGTATTGTCCATAAACCAGATTGTTTTATTGTTTGCTTTGCTTGGTGAAATGTACTTATTTTCTTTTAGCCTGAAGGTGTGCAGAAGCAAAGTCTTGAGTCTGCAGAGTACTGCTTAAGTTGTAATTTAAATATGTTTAAGTTATCAACTGCAAGGTGATTGCATTGAATTCTACTTGTTTGGGGAGATATTTTGAATGCAGTGAACTGCTGTGGCCAGTTGAAGTTCATGTCCTGCGGGCAAGGTTCTATTTGGGAGCAATGCTGGATGATATTTAGGGTTAAGACAGTTGTCCTGTTTATAGATAAATCTGTGGGTACTATGTAGTTGAGAGTGCATAAGAGAGTGGGACAGTTCAAGCCAGTTGACCTGTTGGAGTTCCAGGCAGTGGGAGTATTACAATGATGGTTTGCTTCTAATTTTCCAACTTTATTACAGCATTGTTCGTGTGCAGATTTATGAATATCAAAGAAAGCTTGTAGGAGTAACAAAATTAAGCAAGTTGTAGCTATGTTTTTATTGCTGTACCGATGAGGTGATAGCGCTATACAGAAATACCATTTTTGTAGGTTTTCTTTACTGTTTGTAGAATGTGTTGGTCATATTTCACCTGGTCATCTATAGGTATACCAAGTACTTTTAGAAGTACTTATCTCCCATTAATGTGATAAGTGCAGTTATAAGCTGTGATGATATTTAGGATGTTTGCTTTTAGCTGTTTTGTGCCCATTTGTAATGTACATTTGTGCAATGTACTACTACTGTATTTTGAAACTGTTTTGCCATTTGGGCATGAAAAAAGGAACCACAGCCCTTGCTAAAATGGCTGCCAGTAGTTGTACTTCAGACTGGCTTAGAAAAATTCAGTGATGGCTGAGGAGTACAGATGCAGACTACAGCCAAGCATACCTTCCAACTGTTCAGATTTTTTTCCTAGTATTTTTGGATTGGCAAATCATTAAGGATTGAAGTCCATAAATAATGACCAGTCATTTGAGTTTCATGCTTCATATTATTCAGAAAATGTACAGTAACACAAAAGCTGTTAATTTAGCTACTTTCTAAGTTTATAAGAGGACTATTTAAAACCTGTTCCTATTTTTGGGCCTTTATTCCCCCAGTTATTTTGGCTTTGTTCAGGTTTTCTGCACTAAGAGGTTGAAAGGTATGCCATCAAGAGCTGGTGATAGTATGGTGTACAGTAGCCGGGTGGGGGGATCAAGAAGAATGAAGGTAAGCAACATTTGCATTTACAGAGAATCAGTGGTGTGCAGTGTGCTTTTAACAAGGTAGTAAATGTCTATGAAATGTGCTGTACTAAAAGGCAGTGTTATAGGTAATTTTTGTCATGTTTATTTAAACAGTTATTGTGTAAGCATTGTGCCAAGCCAAATACTTCAATCACAGTTCATATCAATAGTATATAGTTAAAAGCAGATGTTTCAGAAAGCTGTCAAATTAAACATTGCCCACTGTAGTGATTTAAAGTAAACCGTTCTAAACAGATTATACTTGTCAAATGGTCTTAACTGTACTATTAGTGTTATTTGTTACATACATAATTGGTAAGTAACTGGTAATATTCCTTTGTCTACAGGTTGCTTGCATGCAGTTTATAAACATTGTGGTTCATTCAGTAGAAGATATGAATTTCCGGGTCCACTTACAGTATGAATTCACCAACCTTGGGCTGGATCAGCTTTTGGAGGTAAGGACTGATGATCACCAGTAGTTGCATACTAGCCTTTTTGTAGTAATCATTGTGTAATGGTGGGTTTTAGACCTTCCTCAAATGTCATACATTTTGGAGAGGAGTGGAATACTGCTGTATTTGTATGCCTGGCAACAAGTCATAAGCTTCTATGCCTGGTTGCAAGGGCTGTAGTTGTAAGTTGTTGATGAGGGATGACATCCTACTGTTACCTGGATTTTTTTTCTGTGTGCATGAGGGCTGCTGCTGTCAGCTTGGGGACCATTGCCCCCCCCCCCAATTTGTCTTCAACTTATTAATTCTCCTGCTGCTGAACAGTCTGTAGTGCTGGGTGAGCTCCATCGATTCATCCACAGAGGCTATCATCCAGGCAGCCATGGAGGTTATTTGTCCACTCTGTCATCCTAGCAATGTGGACTTTTCTAGTTTATCTTTAGCCCTGCCCCAGTAGCTGAAATGAGCCACCCTTATCACCACAGGACCCCCCCCCCAATTCCCTGTGTGTGTGTGTGCGCTACCACCTATACATGATGCCATCACGGTCTTGCACAGACCAAGCCCATTTCCCTGGCCTTGTCCATTTTTTTTGGTGCCTTGTAAAACTCCATTTTGTTACTGGCAATTGGATGACTAAGAACCACAGTTTCCTCTCATGATGGGCAAGCCACTAGTAGCCACTTTCAGTGGTCTTCCAGCACCTGAGCTGCTACATAAACTGTGGTCATCTGGGTTGTAACCAGGTTTCTTTCATCTACAACACAGAGTTGAGCCCTGATGTAATCCATTGTTAGGTGATGAAGTTGAAACACAAAAACGTGCTACCAGGTTTGGTGAAGGGGATTGAGGGGCACTGCTTTATAGCATCAGGTCTGAGGGGAGACGTGATGTATTTCTAAGATTTGTGGCAAACAAGTCTCTGGTTCTACTGGGAGGCAAGAGAAGTTCTGCCTTATTCCCAAGTCACGGAAGAAGTACCTAATCATAGTAGTCTCATGCTTGATAGACTAAGATGAAACTATGCCTAGGCTTTTTTGAAAGGAGGATGATGTATTTGTTAGCTGATCATGTGATTGAGGGAGTGGTAATGTATTAGCAGATAGTCTGTTCTTTGAGGTGCAAAAATAATTATGACCTAAACTGGTTGAAGATTGTGAGGGGCTGTAAGGATGGGAAGAAGAGACGTCCAGTTTTTTGGCCCAGTGACTGAGTAATAGTGGAGTGATTGGTGTGGAATTTGTTTTGGTGACATGTCCCATTGTTTGCCCAAGGTTGTAATTGTGGTGGGTATGAGTGAGTTTGCTTGCTAGAAAAGTGTACAAGGTTTTCAGAAGTGAGTTTTTTTTTTTTACTGATAGCTGTGTGGGTTTTTTGACTACACTGTAATAGTCTGAGAGACTAAAGAGTGCTCAATGAAATAAAGCGACATGTTTGCTTCATGTTTTTTCACTGTGATGTATTTTATTATTATTTTATGCTGAGATTACAATGAACCCAGATTTTGTTTAAGGTAGCAATATGCCTGTACTTTATTCCTGTGCTTCCCAAGGATAACAAACAAGAGAATTGCCCAAGACCTAAACAGCAGTTTATTTTGACCTCCATTTATATGTAATAAGTGGTACAAGACAGATGTCATGGTATTAAAAGTGGTTATCTGTCTCTTGTTTGCTCCTTAGAGAATTGATAATGAAACGGTGGAGAAGTCTTGTCTTACATGTTTGATCTTGAACAATACAGCTTCAGTATTTGAGAAACTGGGTGCATGGTCTTTGTTTTGGAGCAAATCGGAGACATTTCTGAGATGTCATTCCAGTTTTATGATTGAGTGTGAAGGGCAAGACATGTAGATATACATGTCGCCCTTATACAGAATGATATTGAGGGAAGAGAGGGATTTAATGAGGAGGGAGAAGAAAGAGAGTGGCTAGGATGGCTCCCTTTTGTGTGATCTGACTGGGAGGGACTGATGGGAGAATATGTGATGTCCTTATGTTCAGTGTTGCAGTATTCTTTACATATGGGTTGTATTCCGCCAATCGACCCAATGTCCAGTCTGTACACAAAAGCTTAGAGGCACTGCCTGTATGTGGATGTCACACGAAGGCATAGCCATAAAGGGGACATCCGCATGTACAATCTTCTGAACATTTTTGCCGCCATTCGGAAAGGTTGACTCTTAAGTTTGGTCTGCCGTTGGATGCATTTGGTGTCTTCTTCCAGCTTCAGATAAATACTCCATAGGGGATTTAATATATTGCTGCTGCCTTTTGTTGTTGTTAATGTCATCCAGGAAGGGCAAGTGTAGGTGTGGAAGGCAAATTCAACATAAAGATAGTCAGAAGCTTTGCTTGTTTTGTTTAGGGCCTAATCACGACCACCAGTCCTGCTCTGTTTGTCAGGGCTTTATTCCAAAAACATTGCACAGTTGCCTGTTGGCCTTGAATCTCTATTTAGAAAACCAAAGACTCAAACGCCTGGCTAAGGACATTTATGGAAGGGTTCTGCAAGTGCTTCTGAGCCATCTGTAAAGAGGAAGGTCAGCAAAGCTAGGTCCAAATCCTTTTAGCTGTGCCTACACCCTCTGATGTACCCTTTGAGGTTGATGAAAACCCGGTGGTGCGACCAGAAGTAGGGTCTGCTCCCTCGGCAGGTACCAGTATGGAAGCAGTTAGGAGTGTGGATCTGAGCATGTCTGAGGCTATGGATATGTCTGGTTTGGATGACTTGGGGGAACCACAGCTAGTTATTGAAGAAGACTCTGGGTCTGTTGCAGCTTTTTTGTCCAAAGAGATATTGGAGGTAAGGCCTATGTCTGCCATTTCTTCCCAACAGGATAAGAATGTTAAAAAGAGGCAAAATAACTAGGAATGTTCCCAGTTCTTCAACATCAGATTGGAATGTTTTTTGTAGGGTTTCATAAAGGCTCTGATGGCTGTAAGACCTCTGTCTTCGGCTTCTCCTATAGCTGGCCCGGCCTTCTCCCCCCCTCTCCGGTGCTGCCGTCAGGGTCTGTAGAATTCCAAATTCATGACACTGATTCTAAGGAGTCTTCCTCAGATGAAGAGTCCTTAGCATAATCCACCCAGATCCTTTCTCCATGGGAATATGCTTCCCCAGAGAAAGAGTCTAATGGAGGGGGGATTCTCCCATAGCAGATCTTTCCTTTGGGGAAACTTGTAATAAAATGAAGTGGAATTCTTCTCAAATTTCAGAAGAACAGAAGAGATATTATGAGCTATTCCTGTTGGAGGTCCCTGCTCCTTCAGCTGTTCCTCCAGTCCTGCCAGCCTTCTTAGATACCTTTAAATCAGCATCTAAGACCCTTGCCTCCCAAGCTGCTGCCGCTAAAAGACCTGATCACTTCCATAAGGTCCTTGAGGACTGCAAGTTTTTTTTTAAATGCTCCTCAACTGACCCAACTGTGGTTTCCATTACTTCAGATAAATCTTCATGGCTATCTCTCTCTACTAAACTGCTTCCTTCTGATAAGGAAAGTAAAATTTTGGAAAGATTAGGTAAGAAGGTCTATACTTCTATCTTTGCTATCAGGGCTAATGTTAAGTTGTCAATCTCGCCTTCATTCTTGCTGGATGGGTTCGGAGCCGATCCTCGGCTCCAACTCGGCACTTGCTAAGCTCGAGAGCTAATTTTACCAGCTCGAGGCAACCCTATATCCTATGATGCAAGGCGGAGATTACTCGGATCTCATTTGCCGCTTCGCTAACGAGGTGCCTTCTTTTACCAGCTCTAGGTAAGTGAACTTTTTAGAGACTTTTTGTCTACCCCCTTTAACTTTATATATATAAATATTATTTTTTGTTAATTACCGACTCACTTTAACCCTATTCCTGTCAGTGTTCCCTTCTTTTTGAGTAAATATTCCCTTACTCCTAGTTAGGCCTTAGGCCTTCCCCTCCCTAAATTTTTCCTGTCAGGGATTTTTTGTGTGTGACCGTCTGTTATCCCTGTTTAATTTAATTAATTTAATTTGTTGGACTGAGTTTTTTTGTGTGTGAGTGTGTTACTGGTGTTTCATCGACACAGTTATGTCGAAGGACACTAAGGTCTCAGGCTTCAAGAAGTGTGACTCATGCTGTCAGAAGATGTCTCTGACAGACGGTCACACTTCTTGTGTTTATTGCCTGGGACCTTCGCACCTGCAGGACTCTTGTGCTATCTGTCATGCTTTCAGCCCAAGAGTCCTGCAGGAATGAAAAAATAAGCTCATATTAAGGGGCTTATTAAAGCCCGAGAGCTCCCCGACTAAGTCGGCGCCGGGGAAGCCCTCAAAACCTGTTAAGCCTTCGGCTCAGGCTTCCAAGCCGTCGGCTTCAGGTTCTTCCTCACCAGGCTCGAGATTGGCTCCGGCCGGAGCCGATCTTTCCATACCAGTCTCAGTATTGGCTCCATCTGGCGCCGATACTGTCAAGTCCAGACACTCAGTGTCGGCTCCGGCTGGAGCCGACGTATCTTCGGCTCCAATGGTTCCATTGATCTCAAAAAAGAGATCTCGATCCCCTTCTGTGGAATCTATTAATTTGGCTCCGAGATCACCCTTGCTCTCGGAGCGGAGCCATCGGAGCCGATCTTCTCGATCATCCAGGCTATCTGATCACGACCTTGAGAGAGTGGTGAGTAGACTATTAAAGTCTCTGGCATTGGCCCAAATACTCCATAGCCCATCTCAACAGATGGTAGCTATATCACATCCACCGAACATTCCTCCTTCGACTCTCTTACAGAGCTCGGAGCCGGAGCTCCTCGGAACCGGTACCATTGTGACTTTGGAGCCGATACCACCCCTTTTGGCTCAGTCGTCCTCTGCTCCGATTTCCTCCTTGAGAACTTCATTGGAGGGATCCGGGCGTCTAGTCTCTCTCGTCGGCTCCGAGGGGGCGAGTGGCATCGGACCCTTCTCCGACCCCGTTCTCCCTCTCGGAGCTTCGGCGTTGGTGAGCTCGGCCCCGACATCTGCCTCTGAGCCTTCCCTCTCGATGAGGCCTGGGGTTCCTATCTCTTCGGAGTGGGAACTTTCTGGTCTCTCTGACGGGGGAGCCTTCGAGGTGATGAGGAGTGTACTAGCCCCTGGGCTTAGTCAATGGACAGTTCCATCAGCTCCTCCCACTACAGTGCCTGCTGACGTCTCTTCCCACTCTCTTGCTCCTGGACCCAGAGATCTAACGCCTCAGGTTTCCCCATTGGGAATATCTTCCTCTTCCGAGGCTTCTCCTGATCCATCAGGAGAACCCCCCCCCATAAGAGGACATGTAAGAGGAAACATTTAGACTCCCCTGAGTCTACTACATCAGATACTGACTTGGATGAGTCGGAGGGATCCCCAAGGTCCTCCTCTGAGGATGTCTCATTTTCAGACATCCTTGAAATCCTTAAACAGAGGGGGAACTGGCCCTCCCTTAATCCCTCCGAGGATGAGTCAGTATACCTGGAGGCGTTCGGATCTCGACCCTCCACCTCCTAGGTGTCTCCGCCTTTCGACCCTCTCATGGAGGTAGTGGCTCGGAAGGCGTGGATGGCTCCAGATTCGGTGGAACCTATCCCCAGGAGACCTTCAAAATTTATTACTGCTCCACAAGATAGACAATACTTAACAAAGGGTGTCCCAGTTGATGCCATGGTGGTGGCTGCTGCCACTAAGAAGGAATTAGCTGATCCTTCAGTACCTGTCCATCCTCCTAATAAGGATTCTAGGACTATGGACAGGTACGGTAAGCGGATTTTTTCCTTCAGCGACTTTTGCCATGAGATCGCTGAACTACTTATGCCACTTCACCCGCCTTCAAAGAGATGTTCTTAAAGAGTTGGGAGAAGTTTTACAGGATCAGTCAGCTGCTGGGTCTCAGGATAAAATTAGCTCACAGCTAGGAATCCTTAACTCCATTGCTAACTCCTCCATGCGGCTCATTTCTTATGCAGCCGATGGAGCGAGTAGGGCCGCAGGCACAGGAGTGGCTTTAAGGCGTCAGTCCTGGATGCGGCTTTGTAATTTTGCAGACCCCTTCAAGGCATCTTTCACAAACTCCCCTTTTGATGGCTCGACCTTGTTCGGTCCTCAAGTGAAAGGCACTTTTACTAGATGCGAACAAGATGGCAAGACTCTTTCTGCCGTAGGAGTCCATTTCTCCACCCCTTCTAGACCTTACCCCAAATGACAGAAGGGAGGGAAAATGTGGTTCCGCAAATCTCAAGGAGTCACGCCTGACGCACAAAGTCAGTTTACCCCCAGAGGCAGAGGGGGTAACAATAATAGACGCCGCCCTAGGGGCAGAGGTGGTCCGCAGAATCAGGGTAGCAGAGAGCCCCTTTCTGATAAACCCTTCCAGCATCCCTGAGATGTTGCCCGATTGTCCGCCTTCGGAGGCAGTCGGGGGAAAATTATCACTGTACCCAATAGCCTGGCTTTCCCTTTCTCAAGACAAATGGGTACAGTCAATTATATCCGAGGGTTACAAAATTCCCTTTATTCAAACCCCAATTCAACAAAAGGGGTACCCTTCCAGACGTTCCACCCGGTCTAAGGGAACTAGCAGTACTAGAAATATCAAAACTGCTAGTAAAAAGAGCCATCCAGCCAGTCCCAGCGGACCAGATAGGATCCGGAATCAACTCAAGGTTCTTTTTAGTTCCAAAAAAGACAGGGGACTGGAAACCAATATTAGATCTGAGCAAACTTAACAAGTTTGTAAAGAAATCAAGATTCCGGATCGTCACGCTTCAGTCCATTCTGCCCTTTCTGGGCAAGGACAATTGGATGTGCTCGATAGATCTTCAGGATGCGTACTATCACATAAAAATTCACAGACGCTCCAGAAGATTTCTCCGCTTTCGGCTGGGGACCAGTCACTTCCAATTCAGAGCCCTGCCCTTTGGACTCACTACAGCCCCCAGAGTGTTCACCAAATTCATGGCAGTGGTTACGGCTCACCTGAGACGTCAAGGATTCCAGGTGTTTCCATATCTAGACGACTGGCTCCTCACAGCCACCACCAGGCATCAGCTTCTCCAAGCCAGAAATTACACCATTCACACTTGCAGAGGGCTAGGAATTTCTATAAATTTCAAAAAATCTGCCTTGTCGCCTTGTCAATATATAACATTTATAGGCGCAAAATTGGACACTGTACAACTTTCTGCAAGGTTGACAGACCAAAGGATCTTGGACATTCAGAGACACGTCCAAGTGATTCTATTCAGCAACAAAATTCAGGCCAGATTTGCTCTGAAAGTACTGGGTCTTATGGCGGCCGCCATAACACTTCTTCCCCTCGCCCGCTTTTACATGCGGCTCCTACAATGGATGCTATTCACCCAATGGTCCTTTCAACAACTTCCCATGCGTCACGAGATCATAGTAACTCCAACTTGCAAAAGACATCTGACTTGGTGGATATCGTCCCCTCAAATCCATCAAGGCAGACCATTTGTTCCTCTTGCCCCGGTTGCCACGGTTACATCGGACGCCTCCCTGATCGGGTGGGGGGGGGCATTATCAGGGCAGAATGGTCCATGGCACTTGGCAACCTTTCGAGTACCATCTGCACATAAATATTCTGGAGATGAGAGCAGTGCTTTTAACGTTGCAAGCCCTCAACGACTTTTCCCCTGGGAACTATTGCAGTCCAAACGGACAATATGGACGTAGTGTGGTACATAAACAAACAGGGCGGAACCAAGTCCTATCCACTGTGTCGAGAGGCTCTCAGACTTTGGCAATGGGCAATCTCCTCTCACCGGTTTCTGATAGCAACGCACATCCCCAGGAAATCCAACATCATAGCGGACAGATTGAGCAGAGCTATTCTCATGCCTCACGAGTGGTCTCTCAAACAGTCAGTGACGGAAGAGATTTTTCAGAAGTGGGGCCTTCCTTGCTGCGACCTTTTTGCTACACCTCAAAACAGCAAATGCCCAGACTTCTTCTCTCTCTTCCCCCTTCCAGGCCATCCCCCCAGAGACGCTCTAACCCAAGGTTGGCCCCGGGGACTTCTTTATGCTTTTCCTCCTCTTCCGCTGATACCTCAGCTAATTCAGAAAGCAACCGCCTTGAGAGCCAAGTTGATTCTCATTGCCCCTTATTGGCCTCGACAGATATGGTTTCCGTTCCTACATCATTACTTCTTGGTACAGCCATGGCATCTGGACCCGGTTCCAGATCTTTTGACCCACCAGTCGGGTCAACTGCACCAATCCATACCTTCTCTCAACCTCACTGCTTGGTTGCTCCACTTCCATCCTTAGCCAGGCTTCCTATGATTTCTAATCCTGTACGGGATATCATAGTAGCTTCCCTAAAATCTTCTACCAGAAAGATCTACACTAGTAAATGGCGACGTTTCTCTTTCTGGGCAAAAGCTAGGAACATAGACCCCTATACTGCTCCAATTCATTCGGTATTGGACTTCCTAGCTGACATTTTTAATTCAGGATCCTCTTCTTCCACAGTGAAAGTTCAACTGGCAGCCATTTCAAATTTTCATATAGGCTTTTTGGACCATAACATTATGTCACATAAACTTTGCAAGGCATTCCTTCGAGGTATCTTTTTTATTGAAACCTACAATTAGAGACCCCCCCACCACAGTGGGATCTAAATTTAATTTTAACATCCTTGATTCTTCCCCCGTTCGAACCTGCAGCTGCCTGTTCTTTGAAATTGCTTTCTTGGAATACACTTTTTCTAGTTGCCAATACATCTGCCAGGAGAGTATCTGAGCTTCATGCTCTCTGTGTTCGCCCTCCCTATCTAATATTCCACAAAGATAGGGTATCCCTAAGAACTAATCCGTCTTTCTTACCAAAGGTGGCATCTCAGACTAACCTAAATCAGTCCATTGATCTTCCAGTATTTTTCCCGAATTATTTTGATAGAGCTGAACAAAAGTTACATTATCTCGATGTTCACCGTCAGCTGAGTTATTATCTGGATAAGACAAAAATTTTTAGGAAATCTGATCAACTTTTTCTATCCTATGCAGAGAACAGGAAAGGCCTTCCAGTTTCTAAGGTAACTTTGTCTAGGTGGCTGTCTTCCGTGATCACTTCTGCTCCTCCTGGAACTAGGCCACGTAAGTCTTCCAGGAGACACCCACAGGCTAAGGCTGCTATATCTGCTGGTGTTGTCCCTCTAAAGCAGCCCTTTCAACCCAGACAAAGACCTCTGTGACACTCTGCTCCCTCTTCCAGCTCATATTTCTTTGTCTCTTAGCCTCTCTTTTTCCCTTTCTGCTGGGATGGAAATCACTCAGGACTCCTGGGTTTTTTCACTTATCCAAAATGGATACTTTATGCCTTGGGAGACTCTCCGTCCTTTTGAGGGCATACCTCAACCCCCTCTCCAGTCAACTGCATCTGTTTCCCTTGATTCTTGTTCAACTTTCCGGTCAAGGCACCATTCACTCTGTCCCTCCAGATCATCAGGGGAGGGGATTCTACTCCAGGATGTTTCTAATTCCAAGGAAAGATGGTCTTTGGAGGCCTGTCATAGATCTTTTCCTGTTGAACACTTTCCTGGTGGTGCCTTCTTTCAGAATGCTATCCCTGCTTGCTCTCCTTCCCCTCCTTAAGCTTTCTTAGCTTCTCTGGATCTCAGGATGCACACCTGCATATCCCTATTCATCCTCACTTCAGGAAGTTTTTGTGTTTCTCTGTGGGTTCTTTGCACTTTCAGTTTACTGCCTTACCCATTGGTCTTTCTACTGCTCCAAGGGTATTCACAAAGTGCCAGACACCAGCCATTGCCTATTTAAGGCTAAAAGGCCTTCAGGTTTACCAATACTTGGACGATCTGCTGTTTTTGGCCAACAGCCCAGACTTGTTAACACATCATCTGGACCTAGCTATTTTCTTTCTGCAGGCCCTGGGTTTCTCAATAAATTTAAAAAAATCATGCCTCACACTAAGTCAAGATCTCATATTTCTGGGGTGCAGGTCCCACACAGACCTGACAATATTTTTTCTTCCTGTTTAGAAAGCAACCTATCTCAGGACATTCATGGAGGCTCTTCTGCCTTTTCCTTCCATCACAGCCAGGGATTTTGAGATTGCTGGGGTTTATGGCCTTCACTATTCCCATGCTGCCCTTTGCAAAGCTACATTTAAGACCCCACAGGAAACCAGTTCCTCCTCCTTTGGCATCTTAACTATGTGTAAGAAAAGCTTACTCAGGCCCCTTTTGAGCTTTGCACATGGAAAACTGCTTCTAGTCGCCGTAACCTCTGCTAGAAGGGTCTCTGAGATTCAGGCATTGATGGCCCCCCTTTCCTAGTTTTTCATAGGGACAGAGCATCCTTGAGAACTAATCCAATCTTCATGTCCAGAGTGGTGAATGTGTTGTCTGTCAATAAGTCCATCCAATTGCCTACCTTCTTCCCTTCGCCTCAATCCCCCAGTGAGAGGATTTTGCATACCG
This sequence comes from Protopterus annectens, assembly GCF_019279795.1. NCBI lineage: Eukaryota > Metazoa > Chordata > Ceratodontiformes > Protopteridae > Protopterus > Protopterus annectens. The sequence continues at coordinate 1,018,695,183 of NC_056743.1, forward strand.
TAGCTGTGCATAGACAACTCAGATTTTACCTTGACAAAACAAGTCCATTAGGAAGTCTGACCAACTTTTTGTGTCCTTTCATCCCAGGGCTCAGGGTTTGCCTGTATCCAAACAAACTATTTCCACATGGATCTCTAAGGCTGTTGTGTTGTGCTATGAATTTTATGGGAAGTCGTTATCGGCATCTGTTAAGGCACATTCCACTAGATCAGTTACATCTTCAGGGGCCTTCTTTAAAGGTCTAGATGCTCATTCCATCCTGGAAGCTGTTATCTGTTCATACTTCTACGAAACATTGTAATTTGGACACTGTTTCTAGATCCAGGGCAGGATTTTCTAGGGTGATTCTACTTGGATTCTTGGAAAATGCTTCCTCTTAGTTTTCCCCTACTCTGTTCTCTTCCCTGGGTTCACTTTCAGCTTTTGCACTCTCCCATATGTATAGAATACTGCAACATTGAGTAGGAGGACATGGAATAGTTGTGTAAAATCTTACCATAACCAGAGATGTCCTTCTGTATGTTGCAGTATTCTATCCCTCCCACCTTCACCCCTACAACTTGCTCTTTCCTAGAATGATTTTCTTAGGCTCCCTTTGGACTCACTTCCTCATGGGGTTTTCATATTCTGAAGATTGTACATGCGGATGTCCCTTTTATGGCTGACTCTGTCTATGGCTTTGTGCGACATCCCATGTACAGGCAGTAGCTATAAGCTTTTGTATACAGGCCAGACGTCGGGTCAATGGTTGGAGTACAATCCATATGTAAACAATACTGCAACGTAGAAGAGAAGGACATTTATGGTTGTGGTAAGATTTTTACACAACTATTCTTTCTCTGTTTTTATGGGGAAGTAACCGCGACTGAAGTAGATTGTGAACCTGCTGAGTGTTTGTCCATATCCTGAGTTTTATAGAGCTTCTCATAGAAGCTGAAACAAGAATCTCTGCTGCAGTATAATTCATGTCTGTGAACATGTTAAATTTTCCATGATTTATTTCTAAGTGCAACATAAGCCAGGTGGGCTGTCTCTAGCTTTTAAATTTGATGGAGATTTATTTTCGCAGGAGCAGATTATTTTGTGTGTCTGAGGATAGCAACTTTTGTGATATTGTCATGGGTGCTGTAATCACAGGCCTACTGGTAACTGTTTGGATCTTGCTTTTGTTCCTTGCTTTTGAGGGTGTTATTCTCAACCCCTGATTTTAAAGATAGTATCCTTCTGCAGTCAAGGCTTCTTAGGGGAAGGGACTTTTCTTTGTCTCCAGACCTGGGTTGTGAGGTATGGTGAGCTACTGTATTTCCACATTTGGTGACAGAGTATGGACACTTGACTTTGGTTCATTGACAAGGCTGAGACATTATTAAAGTCGTTTTACGGACAGCGACTCCGTCTGACCCTGCTGCAGTTCTTGGGGGAGAGTGCACTGTACTGTAGTTAGGTATGATAGTGAAACATGGAACCTTGCAGTAGATCAGTCCTGATGTTGGCAGTTTTGAAGCGTTATAGTAGTTCTAAATTAACTTGGCATAGGGTCAGACCCCTTTGTAGTACAAAGACTGGTGGAAAGAGAGATGGGAACATGCTGTGTTACAGTAATCCAGATCTCACTGGGGAGGGGGACTGCAACAATGCCTGGCCTGATGGCAAGAGGTAGTAATATCATGTTATCTATGTAGCACAGACATGGAAGGACAGGGCTGCGCTTTATTCCCAGGCTTTGTTGTAAGAGACGTAGCTTTTTCTGTAATTCTGCCCTTGGTTCATGGCTAAAATACAGCTGCAATCTAGACCCATTTGGGCTTCTTTTTAATAAGAACATTGCATGTGAGCTGTGGTTTGACTGTCACAACATATTGCAAGTTGTCCATATCATACTTTCATCGAAGAAATACATCAGCTTAAAAACACACTATTCTTTTTTTGAGCATTTTTTCTGCTATAAGGACATACATGATGCTTACAAATAAATGCTGCTGTGCTGCAGGTTAGTTTTGTAAACTTGATCTTGCATCAGGGCATTGGTGGCAGAGGATAAGCATTTATTTTAACACTAGACTTGTAACAGTTTTGAACATCTATAATTTTACTGGAAACAACAAGCTCTGCACCATATTTAAAAAAAAAATTGGTGAGGCCAGACCATTGCTTGCAGATATAACTTTGTTGCTTCTGATTTGGTGGATTTAATGGTGTCTTTGCAATGAACACTAGGATCATTTACATTACTGCTACTCATTAATCTGTTATGAAGTTAGTTGTATGACCAAACCTGTGCCTAAAGTGCAGATAACAGTAGGTTTGCTGTCCCCAATGCAGTGCTGCAAAATTAATTTGAGTGGGGTTTGTTAAAAAGCTGAATAAATGTAGACACACGGGACATGATCTGATTTCCATGAGATGCTGTTCCAACTGATTTCTGTAGAAGTAAGGATGTACCACATGATATGTTAATCACTGTAGCCAGTTGTTAGTTTTAGAAGCCTATACTCACATATTTTTTTAGACCTTTGAAGTGTACATCTGAGATGATGTGCATTATCGCAGTGGCCATTTAAAGCTGACTTTAACACTGTATACTTTGCATGCCACAGGCTATTTATATTGAAATTAAAGATTAAGCAGATGTGATGGCCTGTTTACCACAAGCCATTAATAAAGGAACCTCAATCCTCACCACTGACACAGGAGAGAGATGGTCACTAAGAGCAGAAATGGATTTACACAGTATTTTCAAATGCAGCTCTCTGCATCAAGCAGAGTTTTCCCCAAGACCATACAGGGAACCATCTTCCAGACCTGGGAATGGACTCTTTCTCTCCAGATCCCAAAAAAGACTCGATTTGGAACAGTGTGTCCCAGTTCCAAGTAGCTGACACACCCACACCCACACCTGGGTATTTGATTTTTACGCACACACACACACACACACACACACACACACTCGGTCTCCTGGGAAAAGCTGGCAGAGATTTAATAGCTGTGACCCCTTCTGCCCGGACTTTAAAGGTAACCACCTTGCCACCAGTCAACTACTCTAAGGTTGTTACAAGGATATCCACTTATACTGTGTAAAATCAATACTAATATAAGTGGTACAATGTAATTAAAGCAGCCAGGCTTTTCAGAGTGGCCAAGACATCATTAAAACAAGCAGAAATACTGTCACAATGTTAAAGGTATTCTCACATAGACCAGCTATAATGAAATGTATAAAATATTTAATAATTAATAATAGAAAACATGAGAACACTAAATTATCGAAGTATAGTGAACACCAGAGTTTCAATCACAAGAGAAATAAACAACACAGTTGGACAGATTCACACTGATGCAGAAAAACAATATTTATCTAATCTCACTGTGTATTTCCTGACTCTCTAAAGAATAACTGTTCCCTAGCTAACTTAATACAACAAGGTAAGATAGGATGCAGAGGTGTTTACTTCCACAAGGCAAGGTGATGAGCTTCCAACTTCTGACTCAGCTGAACTGACTGTGATAACTGACATAGATCTTTTATATCAGGTTCCGAAGAAAGCAAAACAAACTGCTGTGAGAGTTCCATCCTCTTAGTGCTGGTTATAGAATGACATTGCATTGATCATCTGAGTCTGGTACAATGCATACTCAGAGCTTTGCCAAGGTCTGTTGAAGTATTTGAAAATTATAGAACAATTTCAACAACTTCTATTCTTCCCTTCCAAAATTCTCTCTTTAAACATATACATTTAATCAGTTTAAAGAACACTGTTGATACATTTCCAACACAAGCATCTGTACAAGTCAGGGTGACAATTAAGTGACACAAAGCTATCCACAAAACTCCAGCCAGCCATGCTGGCACATGCCACACATGCACTGCCCCACTCCCCTTGGCACAGATGGCATTACCTCACATTGTCACAACACACATTGAAAAAAAAATTACTAATGCATCTTTTCAGTCTGTAGAATCTTGTTTAACTTTGAAACAATACACATAATCTTGTTTTTTGAATATTTTTCCATGTTTGAGAAATTTATTTTATTTTCTTTTGAGATATTTCTTGCTGCGTTATAGCTTAATTTGGAGAGAGAATTCCAAGACCCTTCTGTCTCTGCTTATCTTGACTTTTCACAGCTGTCACTCTCTTTTCTTGCAGCATGAGTGGTTTCACAATTCTGGGACTTTCTCTTGTCACAAGTTTGTCTGTCTTCCCTATCAATATCATGTGATTTGGTTTCAGATGCTTTGCTAAACAGCTTTAGCTTCAGGCTATGGACTTTCCTAGGGCTTTTGTATACTTGGTTTCTCTTCTGTACATCTTGTATTTTTCTTCAGTTTCTGTCATAGTAGCATTTCCATGTTTCCTGGTTTCTTTCAAGGATTTCCTTTACTTTTTGTTGATTTTTCAAGTATATCCATATTGTACTTGAATTTAGTGATCTGTTGTACAGCCTTCTGCCAGCCAACAGTTAATTTTTGTAATTTTCAGGCATTCTAGCATTATGAAATGGTAATTTTTATAGCTTTCCCTAGAGTTCTTGCTCATAAAATTCTAAACCGTTTGAGTAATTCTTTCCACTTAGTCATTGGTTTTAAACAAATGTGGACATGATTTTTGTTTTAACTTCCCATTTATACATAAGTCCTCTGAACTTCTAACCTGTGTATTGAAGACCATTGATAGGTGTATACCATCATTGATTCTCTCCAGTTTTGAAAGTATATAGTTTCTTGCACTCACACATTGACTTGCTGTGCTTGTCAGTTTGAGTATTTCAGGGAATGTGAAAAAAATAATGCAGATATGTAAGATGCATGGATTGACTGAACTGGAAGTAGTCTGCATCTGCTTGGCTGCATTGATGCCCTGGAACTAGGTATGCTAGCATTTCTTTGGAGTTAGGTGTGTCATGCATTATATGTGGCACAGCTTTACACACTGCTCATTCTGCCAGAGTTGATTTTCCTCTTAAAACATTGCTCCTGTTGTTTTGTAGCATTGGTGTGCATGTGTCTCCTCTTCACACATTTTTTCACTTGATTAGGAAATGCTTGAAGATCGAGCCCTGGATACAGTTTCTTCATTGAAGTTTAAAGTAAAGCTGACTTTTTTTTTCTTGTGATGATTTTTACATATGCAGACCTTCCCTTTTTACAGCGTTCATTAACTGTTTTCCAAGTCAATTTTAGTACACCTCTGCAATTTTTCTACTTTTTCATCTGTCATTAATAACTACGGTATCACAGAGAGTCTTTATTTCTTGTAGAAGTTCTTCATACTTTTATAATATGCTGTACTCACTACATGTCTTCTGCGCAATACTTTTTATCTGTTTTTGACTTTTAGGTCATATATCTGTAGATTATGTCGCCTGCAGCTAAGAGAATATTTTCTACAAAGGCTTTCTGAATAGGCTTTGCAAGCATTTGTGGTATGTTTATTCTTTTTTAAACACCTTTATTAAATTATTACTTAAGACACAGGCAAACGGAAAAAAACATTTTAACATTTTTCTCATTTAGATACTTTATATACAGAAATCTTCTCTTTATAACTATAAACAGTTCAACATTACATAAATTGCTGAATTCCTTCCTTCAAACCTTACTCCTCCTCAACATTGTTCTGGATGTATTCTTCCCACAATTTTGTTACATTTTTTCTTGACATTCCTTACCAGAGGCAAATTCATGAAGTTTCTCACATCACACATGTTTGCTACTGGTTCCTTGTCTAAGTGTAGCTGTCTTGTGCATCTGTGAATGCTCTTGACCCATGGGCAATTTGTATGTTCTCTTGTAGGAAACCAGGTCCTGTGCTATTATCATTGTCCCATACTTGCAAAACAGCTGCCTTATTTACATTGTTTTAATGTTGGAACATCTGCAATTAGTTTCTTGAGCATTTTAAAACTCCAAGTTTATACCTTCATTCCTAGACTATATTTTTGTTCTAACAGTTTTCTTAGATGCAGTTATTTCTGATAGGTATGAGCACTGCAGTGTACAGCATAATTAATAGAAATCTTACTACTACCTGTCTATTTTCTAGTCTTTGCATTTGCACATTTCCTGGGATTACTTCTAGATCAGGTTTCAGACTCTGACATAAGAATATGGCCCATAATTCTCAGACATGTCATCCTGGTTAACATTTGCTCCTATTTAGTTTGAAGTTATGTTGCCTTAACTTATTCAGTGACTGTTTCAGTCTTTTATTAGGCTTTTTTGTTCCTAACCCACACAAATAGATAATTGGTATGTTTGCAGTAGTTTCCAAACCTACATTTATCATGGGCAAGTGTTTTTGAAACAATGCTGGTGCTTATGAAATACCAAGTATAAGTTGAAGGAATCTAAAATTTCTAATGCAGTATTAACTGTACACATTTGAAGCTTTGTTCATATAATTTTGTGTGCAGGAAACCATAATTTGCACCTAGTACCAAAGAACAGAGCACTTGGCATTTTGATGCCAGTTGTAAGCAATGGGCAATTCTGTGTTATAATCACTTTATATAGATCTTATAGAATAAGATGTGAATATCTCTCATAGCACTGATGCCACTTTTCACACATTTTGTTGTCTTGAATTGCTTCTTAATGAAATCCAGATTTTCCTTTCTCTTTTATTCATGTTCAGTTTTACTGCAGAATGATACATGCTATGAGTACTTTTCTAGGATAATGCATCAGTGGTATTGCAGCAACTTTTATTTGTGTTATTTTAACAAGCTTCCTAAGCCTTAAAAGAAATCTGAAGAGTCATCTGGCATATTACTGCTGTGACCTGCACATAATCTAAAATACATGTCATAAATTCTGTACACACAGATGTTATGTGATCCTATCTCGCCTACATTCTGACTGATGGGTTCGGAGCCGATCCCTCGTCTCCGACTCGGCACGCTTATGCTATAGAGCAAGGCCTCTAATTGGCTGAGCTATCTTTATCCCAGGATGCACCACCACTAATCCCCCAGATCTCGTTTGCCACTTACAGAGCTTGGACGTGGTCTCAACATTGGCTGGGCTAAGTACTATATTTATAGTCTCTTTTCCTGTCAGTAGTTCACTCATTTCAACCCAAAAGCTGTTTTAACGGCTATTTTTTGTGTACGAGTGTGTTTCTTGTTATTTCATTAAGTTTTGCTTAATTTTTCCTGTCAGAGAAGGTTCCGTTTAAGTTAGAGGGGCCTTCCCCTGTACTAACTACTTTAGTGGTTGTGTGTGGGTCAAGTACCCGTTTGAGTTAGAGGGTCTTGACCCTCCTTGTTTCCCTTTTCCTTCCTTTCTTACTGTTATTGTGTAAAAAAAAAAAAAAAAAAAAGAAGTTCTTTAGTTAATATTTTTTCGGAGTTAGTGTTTTTTGGTGTATACAAACGCTTAATCTACTGTTGTGGTATATTTTTTCTACATTATGTCCAAAGAACATAAACCCTCCGGGTTTAAAAAGTGCACGAGGTGTGGGTTCAAAATGTCCATAACGGACGACCACTCCTCGTGCGTCTATTGTCTTGGCGCCAAACATTTACAGGAATCGTGCAGTGTATGCCATGCGTTTTCCTCCAGAGTCCTCCAGGAGAGGATGAACAAATTAATCCTCAAAGGATTAATTAAGTCTTCCAGTCTCCGGTGTTTCAAAAGATGGTTTCGGCTCCGGCCCAGTTGGCTTCGGAGCCGATGGTCCACTCCCTTACTGTACTTCCTCCTCCGACAGCTTCGGCACCGTTGGAGCAGGTGTTGGTGGAAACAGTGGAGGTGTTAGGGTCAGGCCCGACCCTTGCTCCGACTCCGGCTCCTGGGTCAGAGTTCAGTGCACGGACTTCTTCCTTCGGCCCTGGGGGGGAGGCTTTGGGATTGATACCTTCGGTCCCAAGTCTCCCTCTTGGTGCGTCGGCGGCGGGAGTACCGTCCACTGTCGTGGCCACGGAGGGGGGACCTTCCCAGGATTCTGGTGGTCCCGCCTTCAGGGCTATGAGGAGTGCTCTAGCCAAATCTTCATTGGCTACCTCCACAGTTTCCCCAGCTCCTTCCCTACATTTGGAGACTGGGTCGTTGGCAGTTCCCCTGTCCGCAGACAGCGGAGCCCCTGGGCCTCAGGTTACCCCCGCTGGGGTTACTCCCTCTCCTGGAGGTCCTTCCGAAGCCTCTTCGGAAGAACCTCCCAGGAAGAAAACGTGCAAGAGGAAGCACGTTGACTCCCCTGACGAGTCTTTGACATCTGACACCGATCTCGATGATGCAGAGGGGTCCCCCAAGTCGTCCTCGGATGATGTCTCCTTTGCAGACATCCTGGAAGCCCTAAAACAACAAGGCGGCTGGCAGTCCAAACCTCCCTCTGCTGATGAGTCGGTGTTCCTGAAGGCCTTCGGGGCTCAGCCCTCCGCCTCCTGGGTGTCTCGCCCTTCGACGAGCTCTTGGATTTGATCTGTCGAAGGGCATGGGAACACCCGGACTCTGTGGAACCGGTGCCCGCTCGTCCAAACAAATTTCTTCGGCCCCAGATAGAGAGTTCCTTATAAAAGGTGTGGCTGTGGATGCTATGGTGGTGGCATCTGCTACACAGCAGGATGTAGCAGAGGCTTCTACATCTGTCCATCCTCCTAATAAGGAGTCTAGGAGCATGGATCGGTACGGCAAGCGCACCCTAAGTTCAGCGGCCTTTACCCTGAGGTCTTTGAACTACCTGACGCACTTTACGAGATTCCAGAGGGATCTGATTAAGGAGCTATCCGATACCCTCTTAGGTAACCTGCCTGAGGAGCTGGCCCAGACGGTTGGATCTCAGCTGGCTACAATGTCATCCATCTCGAACTCGTCCATGAGGCTCATTTCGTATGCGGCCGAAGGGCGGTAGAGCTTCGGGTACAGGCATTGCTCTCGGAGACAAGCCTGGCTCCGCCTGTGTCATTCGCGGAGGCCTTCAAGTCTTCATTCGCCGACTCCCCTTTGATGGGTCCTCCCTGTTTGGGCCCAAGGTGAAAGACACACTTACCGCTGTGAACAGGAGGGTAAGACTCTGACTGCCGTGGGGGCACGATTTTCCACTCCCTTCGGCCTTATCCCAAGGCTAAAGAGGAGGGAAGATGTGGTTCCGAGATTGCATAAGTCTTATCCCTCTCAGCAGGAAGGTTCCCCTCCAGAGGCAGAGGAGGGGAAATTCATCAGGAAGACGCCGTCCCAGAGGCGGCAGAGGCCCCGCAACACTGGAGACTGCGAGTCCTTTCGTGGCTCTTCAGCATTTCATAGTCCCTGAGGATTGCCCGACTGTGCTGCTCGAGCCAGTCGGGGTCGTTTTCAAGCACCTAAAGGCCTGGGAAGGGATCACTCAGGACCGATGGGTGCTTCAATTATCGCCGGAGGTTACTCCATCCCATTCTGTTGTTCCCCTCAGTCCAAAAGAATCCCGGACCCGCCACCCAGTCAGCGGGATACCGCAGCGAAGAAATTTCAAAACTGCTGCAAAAGGAGCCATCCAACCGGTCCCGCAGACCAGATCGGATTAGGGACTTACTCAAGATTCTTTTGGTGCCAAAAGACCGGGGACTTGAGGCCCATTTTGGACCTAAGCAACCTAAACCGTTCAGTCAAAAGTCCAAGTTCGAATGGTCACTTTACAAACCATTCTCCCATTGTTGGAGAAAGGTGTTTGGATGTGCTCCATAGACCTCAGGGACGCGTATTACCATATCAAAATACATCAAACGTCCAGGAGACACTTGCGCTTCAGCCTAGGAGGCAGTTATTTTCAGTTCCGTGCGCTGCCCTTTGGTCTCACCACAGCCCCCAGGGTGTTCACCAAATGCTTGGCAGTAGTGACTGCTCACTTGAGGAGTCTAGGATTCCAGGTGTATCCGTACCTAGACGACTGGCTTCTAACTGCCACCTCCAAGCATCTACTTCTACGGAGCCTACAAGCCACAACATCACTGGGCAATTCCCTCGGAATCACCTTCAATTGGCCAAAGTCTGTGTTACGGCCATCTCAAAGAATAAGATTCATAGGGGCAGAGATAGATTCAAACCAGATGCGGGTCTATCTACCTGCAGACAGAATTCAGATCATACAAAACCAGGTTCGAGCCTTACTCCCCAGGTCCAAAGCCCCAGCCAGAATGGTCATGCAGCTATTGGGATCGATGTCTGCCACAGTTCTGCTAGTTCCCTTGGCAAGGTTACACATGAGAATCCTCCAGTGGCTTCTTTCAAATCAGTGGTCCTTTCAGGAACTCCCTCTCAATCATCTAATATGGATCACAGAATCTTGCAGACGGGACCTTCGCTGGTGGCTAGTGTCCTCCAATTTGGATCAGGGACGTCCCTTTGTTCTTCCTCCTCCGGCCACTTTGACCACGGACGCCTCCCAGACGGGGTGGGGGGGGGCATTCCCTGGGCAGGTCAGTCCAGGGCAAATGGCATCCGGAAGAGACCTCTCTCCACATCAACATCCTAGAAATGAGGGCAGTACTCCTGTCCCTTCAAGCCCTTCACTATTACCTCCCTCAGGGCATAATTGCTGTTCACTCAGACAACATGTCAGTTGTCTGGTACCTGAACAAACAGGGAGGGACCAGATCCTATCCTCTTTGCAGAGAAGCGATGAGGGTCTGGGAATGGGCAGTCTCAACCGAACGCTTCCTAGTGGCTACTCACATACCGGGCAAATCCAATGTGATAGCCGACAGGTTGAGCAGAACCATCCTCTCTCCTCACGAATGGTCTCTGAACATGACTATTACAAGACAGATTTTCAGCAAATGGGGAGTTCCGTGCTGCGACCTCTTCGCTACTCCTCTGAATGTGAACTGCAAAGATTTTTTCTCCCTAACCCCGGCTCCGGGGAAGAGCCCCATGGACGCGTTAGTCCATCCTTGGCCCACCGGCCTGCTTTATGCCTTCCCTCCAGTTCCTCTCCTACCCAGGGTAATTCAGAAGGCATCTCTCTTAGGGAGCAAGATGATCTTAATTGCTCCTTACTGGCCTCGTCAAGTCTGGTTTCCCTATCTTCGGAAACATGCTCTGGAAGGTCCATGGTTCCTGGACCAGGTCCCAGACCTACTGATTCATCAGTCGGGACTACTACACCAGTCCCTACACACATTAAAATTGACGGCCTGGCTCCTCCTCTTCCGACCATAGTCAGGAGACATGCACTAGACCCAGATGTAGTGCACATATTGTCTTCAGCCCACAAGTCTGCTACGAAGAAACTGTATTCTAGCAAATGGAAAAGGTTTGCTATCTGGGCTCAACTCCGGGGCCTGGACCCCATTTCTACCCCCGTGGCAGAAGTACTCAAGTTCCTGACCTCTCTTTTCAACCAAGGCTCTTCGGTTTCTACCATCAAAGTACAATTGGCAGCGATTTCTAATTTTCATGAATCCATAGACCCACCCTTAATGAGCAACAGGTTGTGTAAGACCTTCTTGAAAGGTGCTGCTCTATTAAGACCTCCGGTTTCTCATCCTGCACCTCCTTGGGATCTCGATATAGTATTACGTGCCTTGACTTCTTCCCCCTTTGAACCGGCAGCTACCTGTGATCTAAAGTTTCTATCATGGAAGACAGCTTTTTTAGTGGCAATTACTTCAGCCAGAAGGGTTTCAGAACTTCAAGCCTTGTCAGTGAAACCCCCGTACTTGGTTTTTCATACGGACAGGGTTTCCCTCAGACCAAATCCTTCTTTTGTTCCTAAAGTCTGTTCTACTCTATGCTTGCAACAGTCATTAGAGCTCCCAGTTTTTTCCCAAAATACTCCAATAAAGCGGAATTTATTTTCCACACACTAGATGTCCACAGGCAGTTACGTTTTTATTTGGATAGGACCAAACAATCAAGGAAGACAGATCAGTTGTTTGTGTCCTTTGCAGAAAACAAGTTGGGCAAAGCGGTCACAAAAGTCACTATTGCCAAATGGATCAGGGACTGTATTACTCAAGCTTATATTTACTCTAACAAAGAGCTTTCCACCTCTGTCAAGGCTCATTCTACAAGGGCTATGGCTACTTTGGTAGCATTTCATTCTAAGCTTGCTATTGGTGACATTTGTGCTGCGGCTACATGGTCTTCCCTGCACACCTTCATTTCTCACTACAAATTAGATGTGGCATCTAGAGGACGAGCTTCATTTGGTTCCACAGTGCTCAGGAGTGTTTTCCAATGAGCCACCCGGGATTTAGGCGCTAGGGGGCTGTCCCATCAGTCAGAATGTAGGCGAGATAGGATCACATAACATCTTTTAGTTATGTACTCACCATAACTTCAGATGTTTGGGATCCATCTCGCCTACATTCCTAATAACTCCACCCTCCTTCCCCCTTCCTTGGAGATCAGAGGATATCAGAAGGTCCGAATCCTGTTGTTTCATCATGAAACATCTAACAATGTTATATAAACAAGCTGTGCATGTGTGCATGAATGCGGACAAACAAGATCTGGGGGATTAGTGGTGGTGCATCCTGGGATAAAGATAGCTCAGCCAATTAGAGGCCTTGCTCTATAGCATAAGCGTGCCGAGTCGGAGCCGAGGGATCGGCTCCGAACCCATCAGTCAGAATGTATGCGAGATGGATCCCAAACATCTAAAGTTATGGTGAGTACATAACTAAAAGTTTTTGGTTTTAAACTGAGAATTCCTGTTGTCATTCCTATGTTATTATTGTTGATGTTGTTATTGCTACTATAATTATAACTATTATGTAATAGGTAATCTAACTTCAAGTGCTACTATCTTGAAAAAGACTGAACTTTTAATGTGTTAATCTGCTCACTTGTTAATGGTGTTATCTGCTGGCCAGAATAAAACAGCCACATAGCTATTTCAGTACCATGTAGCATCCCTGTGAAAATTTTCTGACAAGGATTTTTTACTTTAACCTGTCTGGTTTAAATTCTATATTTTCCATTAAATCTTATGTATTTCTAATAGTCAGCCTTCCTCCTCCCACTTACTATCGGAGTCATTTGCACGTTTCACTTTATCCATTCTTCACTTCCACAATAGCCACATCAGTTTATCATAATTTGATCTACAGCATTCCACAGTCTTGTAAATGCATTTACTTTATTCTTAAAAAAAAAATGCTCTCTTCTAGTTTAGATCGTTCATGTTTGTTTAAGAGATGGGCAGTCTTACTGTCATGCTTATTGCCACATCTGCCACAAGCCTGTATAGGATTTTATGCTGTTGTAAAGAACAGTTGTGTAATAAATTGGAAATTCTTTCTGGGATAGTAAAAAAGTGCTTCTGGTTTTGTCTGTCTTCATGAAAAGTAAGACAAATACCTTTGCAGGAGCGTTCACAGCAACTTGTAGGAGTGAAGCACTCTAAATAGTTTCAGTACTTTTCTGCCAAAGCACTTGCAGTGAAGAATAAATAGAGCTTATAGCTCCAAAGTTTCTTGTTTTCTGCAAAATTTCCTTGAAGTACAAGAATTATTGAAGGATACAGTTTAACCATATTTCTTGAACCAACAAAAAACAAGGCTGTTCTGAAATGTGATATCAAACAAACTGAAAAAATACTAGAACCACACAAGAAAGGCACAGGGAAAAGTCAAGTTGGTTTAGTGTTTTAACTTTAATTTTCCACTTTGTCATTTAGACTTCTTTGGAAACATTATATCAATCACTCAACTTTACATAAATACATGTGAAATACCATTGAAAAAAAATCAGACTCAACTTACAGTAATATTAACCCTGTCTATACCACTTCATTTTTTTTAACTCTTAACATCTTTTCCTTAATAAAGAAGTGTTATAGTTTAACCCTGGCTACCGATCTGCTTTTAATTTAATTTGCTATTTGGGTTCCTTCATTTCTACTATATTTTTGTAATTTTTTTGTAATTTAAATTATTAAAATGCTAAACCAAATTGACTCTTTTCCCTGCACCTTTCTTGTTTGGTTTTAATATTTTTGAACCCTATTTCCACTGCAAATTATACTACTGCAGTTCAAAATACACAGACTTGGCAGTAAATATATTTATTCAGTTCTTAAGAAGTATTTCTGTAAGATATTTCATTTTCTGCTACCACATCCTTTAATAATAAGACATTTTAAAAGAAAGGGGGGGG